>NW_009204921.1:5181-62996 GCF_000690835.1 Fulmarus glacialis
TAATATTTTTTATAAATTGAAGAATTTATGTGACTGACCTTCTTCATAGTTCATTAATGTAGAACTTTTTATTGTCTTTTGAACTGACCATACTTTTGCCCTAACATAAAACAGTAACAATTTTCATAGCCTATGATACTGAGGAGGTCAGACTAGATTAGCTAAAGGTCTCTTTTGGCCTTAAAAACCCCTTATGTAGCAGTTTTTTGCTGGAAATGTCATAACAATCCTGTCTGATTCCATGTTATTAAATTAAATTATATGCCTATAGAAAGCTAACTTGTTTCTTAAAAAATAAAACTAAATAAAAAATACTACATTTAAACATACAAGGCAAATTTTGAGCACTCTATCATTCTTTTCTGACTAGGTTTTTACCTACTATCCACAGTGACTGTGTTTCTTGCAGGCATATGCTAAGGGATACATTTCATCTCTCCAGGCAAAGGCAGGCATGTACTTTCTTTAATGAAGTAGCTTCTTGGTAAATGTTTCTGGGTTTTTTTATTTGGAGCTTTTGGGTTTTTTTTGTAATATGGTGTTTTGTTTCAAGTTAATATGTAGCTATGCATTTGTTTAGTTAGAAAGGTAAGGTTAGAAAAAAAAACACAGCCATGCCTCTCATCTGAGTAGAAAGTGCTAAAACACATAACAAACTCCTAGGAAAATCTGTGCATTGGTAAATTCCATCTCCTTCATAAGATGACATTTTCCTCCTTGAATAAAAGGAGGTCATGCCGATCATGACCTCTGGCCTGGAGGGAGTATTTTTCACTGTCCTGAGCCCCAGATGTGTAGTTTTGTTGGCAATAAAGGCAAGGCCATAACTTCAATTCCAGAAAGACTACACGGTAGCACTCATTTTCTAGAGCCCTGTCCTCTTCTTCTGTCTTACCTTGCTCAGATTTCTTTTATTCATGAGAAGATCTCATGCAAACACTGGGTCAACCTTGAAGTAAATCATGTGGCTGCACATTGTAGCAGGCAGGCAGGCTTATGTGGCACATCCCCAGGCCTCCTGAAGGTTACATGTAAATTTTAAAAATATATCAATATTTGATCCTTGTGAGGAGCCTAGTAACAGGAAATATAGGATCCTATTGCAACACAAGAGGATGGACCTTTATGGGGGGACCGAAACCATTTTTAACACACTTTTCCTTTAAAGGGAGGAGGTAGGATCTGCTAATCAGTCAGATCAAACACTATAAAGAGGATCAGGAATGGAGAACAGATGTTTGCCCTTTTCTGCTCACTGGATAGATCAGCCAGCAGTGACATTCTGCTTCATTTCCTTGTCCTGGAATGAATCCCAGTTGTGCCAGATGCAGATAATTAGGTAAATACATGTAAAATATGCATTATATCATATCTTACATGCATATATAACTTCCATACAACACAAAAGGCAGACATTTGGTAGCTTCTGTGTTGGTATGCTCATTCTGCAGCTGAAATCTGCTCTGTGTACATCAAATTTACTTTTCGAACTGTGTATTTAGTGAACCTACAACTGAAGACAGTGACAAAGGTACAGGTTGTGAATTAGGAACGAATAGCTCATTTTCTGTCTCTTTCCACTATACCACAAAGTGTGTTCTTGAAAAGTAAAGATACATCAAATAAAAGGTATTTTAGAGATGCATTCACTCCTGTTTTCCCCTGCACTCAAAACATGATCAACTTTTCAATTTTAATTTTGCAGTATTCTGAATCATAAGGCAGAAAACATGATATAAAAGGCTAGATAAAAATAAGAGTATTGCTGTATTCATACTGCCTTCAGTTTAGAGTGCCTCCTGCTTATATTTTTCCAGAAATTTCCCTTTGCAAATTAGAATTGGAGAATTCTTATATTTTTTTAAAGTAAAGTTCAGACTCTCATAAATGTAGTAGTTAAATTATCCAGTGGGAAAAAACAAAACAAAACTCACCCCCCCACCCCCCAAACCACAAAAACCCCTTGGATATTGAAATTTTGATTCAATGTAAAAATATAGTCATTTTTTCCTGAAGTTCTCCACAAAATATAAGCTAAGGAACAAAGAGATTGCCTCACACAAAATCATAAGAAATATACCACTTTAAAGTTTTGGCAAAACATAAAGATTTTTTGAAAGCTTTATGTTTGCATTTGTTTTGGCAGGTTTTGAAATATCATATTGTTGTGACTGTGACAGTATTGCTATGTGGTTATTTTTTATCTTAACACAGATATTTATTATAAGCACTAATAGTTTTAATTGTAGTTTGCTATATTCAGAGACCTTTAGGTGTCTCATGTAAGACTATTTATAACCTTGCTAAAGATGCGCAATCACCTTTGAGTCCATTCTGTTATGTGGGGTAATTAAGCACAAACACTTGATACCACTTTTATTTTAATCCTAATCACTTTACATGTCTGAATTATCAACCCCCAAAAGTGAAAAATATCCTCAAGCCATCATTCCCATTCTGTCTAACCTGGGTGCTGGAAGATTTACTGAAACCCTCTATTAGCAAATTCTTGGATTATATACCTGTGCCTCAGGTACTTCTGTGCTATCCAGTTTTCTGCATCTGTGAGTGTTCTTTCAGGAAAAAAATCCAAGTTCAAATGTGTCTTATGATGCTTTAGCTTGTGTTAGTTGTCTGAAACAGTTAAGTATTTCACAAAAATCAAATTGAAAGGTGACATTTTCTAGCTTTTTCACTATCTGTGCTAAAGATTGCTTGCGTGCATCTTTGCCAAAGCAGAGGATTTGGCTCACAGATTTTAAATGGTGTGAGCATTTTGGTTCTAAATATTACTATTGGTTCAAGTTGGATTGCTTGGAAAGATAAGTTTTCAGTGTGTGATAGGGTTTTCTAGGTGGGTGAGATCACCACCTCTGTGGTACTCCAAAGTGTCATTTGGTTTTATTTGGCTTTATCAGTGCTATACATTCAGCTGTCTACTACTCCTGCATTGATAAGCAAAACCATAAATGAAGCTTCGTGTGGAAAACATCAGAATTTAAGATCACGTACATGAACTGTACTGTTGGAAACTCTATCTGTCAAGTGATACATACCTTACACTTCAGCTGCCCTCTCTCAACTACCATTCTTAATATCCAGGATCCTCTGCAGCATAACTTATGGTTTTTCCGTCAAAGGACATTTCTGTGTGGTCATTTTTCCCTCACCGTAGTAACTTGTTTCTCACACTTGGTATCGTATTTCACCTTTGAAATAACACATGCTGCAAAGGAATTGAAAAGAACAGGTTTTTGTGTTTCAGCTGCTGCCAACCAACTGCTCATTTTTGATTCCATAGAGTGTGGTAGATAGATAAAAAAGATTATATACAGTGTTTTCATTTCTTCCCCTTGGGGTAATCACCATCTGTTAAAATTGATAGAAACACTGCAGTTTTAAGCACAGTAGAATACTAGTTTTACTTGAGCTTATTTTAAGATCCAATGTCTGTTAACACCTGATAGAGTTGTAGCAAGTTGTTAAAAAATTTTAAAAAAATCACCAACTCCTCAATTTGCCATATATAGTAGAAAATTTTAAACAAATGAACTAGTGGCTAGAGGCTAGTTTTCTTCTTGGGGCACACTCAGGTATTCCTGTACTTCCCAAGTATCCCTCATTTCTGGATGTGTAAGGAGTAAATTGTAATCTGTGTTACTAATAATACAACCACCAGAAAGGATAATATGCAAACAAAAGATTCGACTATGTCTTTCACTATAGAAATACGGTATATGGTAGCAACATACGTTAATACACACACTTTCTATATATATCTGTATAGAAAAATAGGCAATGGATTTCAGATGCCACGTTTTCATAAGGTAGAGATAGAAATCAGTGAAGTTTATGCATTTTCACCTCTTCACATTCACAGGCAGTATTATTGCATGTATCTTGAGAGCTGAGCAAAATTATTAATTGTATCTGAAGGACACTATGAGCTATTCCTCTACGTATACATTTCTCCACACAAGTTGTCTGTGAAAAAAAATCAAATAACTTTCCTCTAACAAATGCAGTGGAGAAAGCCTATGATATCAGCTTAGTCAAGTGACAATAAGTTAAAAAGCATTCTTACTTTACTGAGGGATAGTGTTATCACTGTAGTGCTTTCAGTCAGAGTAAGATGATTCATGCTGTGTATCCTGGAGCATTAGTAGTGAACATCACACTAACACTTCTAGCACTTGAACTTTTACAACTTATGTTCAAAACTGTTGCAAGTTTGGCAACAAAAAACAACAGTCTGTCTTGAACATCCTTCTATTCTGGGCAGTTAGACCCTTAAATTGGGACTGATTGATTCTGAGCAACATATAATTGCATTAAATACAAACACAAATGTAGAGGTTAAAATGGGAATAGACTAATTTTATAAAGTGTTGTCCCATCACATACCTTATGCCAACATGACTTATCTTTGTCATCATGATGGTACTTTGTCTTGTAGTTCTTTATTCTGCAGAAAAACCCCTACTGAAGTCACTAAATTCACCTGAGATTTCGCCTCCAGAAATAAAGGCCAGTATGTTTCTCTTGCATTGGTAACAAACACGTACTCACAACCCTTACAAACCAATATTAACACAATCACTTCACAGTATTCATTCTTCCAAAACAAGTCTACTGCAAAACTCCAAAATTTACTCTTTTCTGAAGCACCGAGAGATACACACAGAGGCCGTGTTAAAACAACTGTATGAAACGAAGTCTCTTCTCCAACCCAGAAACAAAGATAATTGAGCAAAGGTGCATTTACAGAAGACTGACAGGAAAGATTGCAGTGTGAGAGAGACCCATTTCTTATTTTAACCCTTTTTTCCCTGTGGTATCTTGCTTTAGCTGACTAAAGAAAGTTTTAATTTGACTAAGTTTTCTAAGTTACTGTAAGGCTTTTGGGAAACACAGGGTTTGTAGGTATCAAGTCCATCATAGCTGACGAAATGAAATGTCAGAGGCCAGAGAAAACTAGTATCCCCCCCCCACCATGGTTGTGTTCAGCGCAGTGCAGAGTAACAGCAAAAGCTGTCACTGTGGGGCCAAGGCATAGCTTTCCAACTTACTCCTTCTCCATTTAAAAAAACAAAAAACAAAAAACAAAACCTCAAAAACACTCATAGAGAGCAAGGGAACAGAATGGGAAGTCACAGCAGACACAGGCGGGAAGGTCAAAACAGATATGTGAGTGCAGGTCTGTCAGGCCCTGGGGTTAGCGTGACCACTGCAGGAGAAACCATCCTCTCTGCAAGAGAGACGGTGTAATGTTGATTGAACATCCACTCTGTAGAACACCTACATTTTAAAGTGCGCCATGACAGATTTTTTCACCTGGCTTTTATCAGGAAAGCTTGATTTTGAAGCCTTTGTTCCTTTATTATTTGCTTTTTGATTAAGCACCACCCATTGTTATATTTTCTGAGAAATGGTGGCCCTGCAGCGGTTGTAAATCGATAGCTAGATGTGGAGGAATAGGAAGGGGAAGGAAAAAAAAGAAAAGGAGAAAAGTTGCTTACAGTTAAGTGAGAAAGTAAGTTAATAAAAATAGGTCAGGCAATTTCAGCCCTTTCTTATACGAAACAAATGGGCTAATCCTAAATCGGAGTCACACATCAGGATCTTCAGTGTATCTGGGGCTCATCAGGAAGTAGCATATAAGTAGGAATATAAAAATCCTTTTTCACCGATATCAGGAAGAGTTTGCAGCACAATAGATTATCCTGCAAAGAATTTGTATTACATCTGGCTTTTTACCTAGGACTGAATAAATATTGCAGAAATTAAACTGATCTGTTATCCAGGTCATGTACTCAGTAATGATTAAGCTGAAGAAGTATATATGAAGATATCAGAATTTTTGTTAAAAATCTGTAAAACTGTAATCTAAATAGATGAAAAAAAGAAAACAGAAGGTGAGGGGTTTTTTTCGCCTTAAAAGACAATCACTTCAGTTGCGTAGTTCCTGGAAATAGAATATTCCATAATATAATGAAACAATGTCCAAAGCAACTCACTTAAAAAGTCTACAAATTGAAATTCTGCTGAAACTCCTACTTAACTGTCTGCTGTGATTAAACTCATCATGCAATTGTTAAAAAAAGAAAAAAAAAAAGCAAAGTATTTAAAACACAGAAGGGGAGGAAACTTTCAGATTCAGGCAGATAAATACAAGACATTCAAGTGGAACAAAGTTACTATTCAGGAAAGATTTCGCTAGTTGTACTTGGATCACAAGCTGTAGCAACTGTTAGCATGTGTCACTGCCTCTAATGGTATATGGGTTCAATCAGAGCACATAGAAAGCCAGATGGGACTGGAGGAAGCTGTCAGCAGAAAGAAACTATGCTCTCTGATTTTTTGCATTCCTGTGCAAAAAGCCACTACTGTCAATTGGTTTTATCTCTAAAGCCAATGCTTTTTGTTATAAATCTTGGCGTGATCTGGGATTACAAAGCCAGCAAGCACCAGATGGCTGAAGAGATTCAGGCCAGGTCTACAGCCTCCTGCCAGCCCTGTTTCAGCAATCAGGAGTATGCAGAAACATGATCCCCGTTCAACACGTCTGGGTGAGCAGATGCTCTTCATGTGTAGACACAGTAAGTACACTGGCAAAACTGTAGCATGCCTGGTGGTACAGATGCTTGAGCAAGGTAAGGAAGAAGATTATTTAGACCAGTGCAAAGCACAGCATTGCTGAAATAGAGAATAGCTGTAATCTGCAGTCACAAATTAGCCTTAATGTAGTCATTGCTTCAGATGGTAATGAATATCAACACCATGTCAAGATTACTTTGCCATTCATTAGGCAGCTACATAATATGAAATTATGTCTTTGCTCAAGCAGAAAAAGAAATCATCTTGACCACTGAGAAAGATGGCCTTTCCCCAAAACTTTGAAACCTAAATTTCTAAAAGCCAGTAGAAAGACTAAAACCACTCCATGGTGAGCACATCCATGGTCTTATGAGAAGTTTCTGCAAGAAGATGGAACTGAAACGAGGTTGCCTAAATCCTGTTCTAGTATCCTGACACAAGGCTGTTTTGCCTCATCTACTGACATGCAAATAAGTTGAAATGAAATGTTTCCTTCACCCTTTTTGTGTGCAGGTGGTTCTTAATTCCATGATCTGTGAGGATATCAGATTATTTCTCTTTAATAGTAAACAAAAATAAAACCTGTCATTTTTCTGAGAGGCAAGGTAGGTTGTGCTATGCAACTACATACCTTTTGTCCAGTGATAAATGCCAGCAGAGTGAGCTCCCATTTGTCTGCAATATGTCATGCAGCCCATCCTGTAGCTGAAAATTTCTGATGAACTTTAGCTTTTCCTTGTTCTTCTCTAGTTTTCTTCATAGAGCCCCACTCATGCCCTGTTGTGGATTGCTGTTAGGAGATCTTGCGGGAAACATGCGATGAGGGTGCAGAAGATGAAGGGAGAAAAAGTATTGAGTGCCCAATGAAAGCATCAGCTGTGAGGTTTGAAATTATTCTTTAAATTTTGTGTATCTGTTTATTAGAATCATAGAATCAGAATATCTCAAGTTTGAAGGAACCCATAAGGATCATAGAGTCCAACTCCCTGTTCCTCACAGGACTACCTAAAACTAAATCATATGACTAAGAGCATCGTCCAGACGCTCCTTGAACTCTGACAGGCTTGGTGCCATGACCGCTTCCCTGGGGAGCCTGTTCCAGTGACTGACCACCCTCTCCGTGAAGAACCTTTTCCTAATGTCCAATCTGAATTTTCCCTGACACTTCATTCCATTTCCTTGTGTCCTACTGCTGGTCACCAGAGAGAGAAGATCAGTACCTCCCCATCTGCTGCCCCCCTTGAGGAAGTTGTAGACTGCGATGAGGTTACTCCTCAGCCTTCTCTTCTCCAAGCTGAACAAACCAAGTGACCTCGGCTGCTCCTCGTAAGTCTTGCCCTTGAGACCTTTCATCATCTTGGTCACCCTCCTCTGGGCACAGTCTAATATAGTTTGATGTCCTTCTTACGTTGAAATGCCCAAAACTGCACACAGTAGTCGAGGTGGGGCTACACCAATGCAGTGTAGAGTGGGCCAACAGTTTGGCTGCCAGGGCACACTGTTGACCCATATTCAACTTGTCATCAACCCAAAACCCCAGATCTCTTTCCATGGGGCTGCTCTCCAGTCTCTCATCCCCCAGTTTGTACATATAAGCAGGTTTACCCCACCCCAGGTGGAGAATCCGGTACTTGCTCTTGTTAAATTTCATATGGTTGGTGATTGCCAGCTCTCTAGTATATCCAGATCTCTCTGCAAGGCCTCTCTACTCTTGAGGGAGTCCACAGCTCCTCTTAATTTAGTAAAACCAGCAAACTTACTGAATGTACATTTGATCCCTGTGTCCAGACCATTTATAAAAACATTAAAGAGCACAGGCCCTAAAATTGAGCCCTGGGGAACCCCACTGGTGACTGGCCACCAGCTTGATGTAACCCCATTTACTACAGCTCTTTGAGCCCGACGTTTCAGCCAATTGCTCACCCAATGTATTATGGACGTCAAATGCATTTAAATGACACATCCAGCTAACATCAAGCTATTTTTTTTGAGGAGTTTCTGAATCCAGTAGGCAGAAAGAGGTGAGGCTGCTGCAGCTCCATGTCGCCAGGTCCAGTCAGTAGTGGCTAAACACGAATCCCAATAGGTACGGTCACACTGTACCCAATATACACACAAATGGCCACACAAATTAAGATAGACAAAAACACTCATGGAAACACAGATGGCACAAATGGACTAATCTTGTCGCCCTCTATGGCAATTCAGGATGAAGGTCCATTAGTGAGAAGCATATACATATATAATGTGGGAGTATCCACATTATATATGTATATATGTCCTACCTACTAAGGACAGTACCTGTCCCTAGACACTCAGCCTATCTAGCAGTTGTTCCCTCAAGCAGCTGACTCTCAGACTGCATCAGTCTCCCTGCTATTCAGCCCAGATTTATGGCCACTCCAATAACTGGCTCCCAAGCCACTTATCCTACTTGCTTGGTATCCCAGCTTGATGCTGGCTAGAAATCATGCACTGACATACATACCTACACAATAGGCACACGCTCTGGTCTCTCCAGCCACTAGCACCACGGACACACAGGCGTTCTGACCCCTGGTCCCATGCTAGTTGCCAGCACTCGTACACCCACACACACACGTGCACACAGATAGAGTGTCCCTCACCCAGGAAAATAGCTAGAAATGGCATTTAATAAGAAAACAGGACAGACTACATTGATCAGGCGTAGAACATGGCCAGACCAAGGCACTGCCCAGCCACCTGCTTACATGTGACCAGCCCTTTTTATCCCTTTATCCTTTTGTCCCATGCTTGTTCCTCCCCAAAACACCTTGACTTTTCCTGGCTGTGATTTCTCCCAGTGTGACACCTGGGTACTGAGGCTGAGGGTTTTCTGGGGCAACCCTTATAGGAGCTGGGGCTCGTGTCTCTGATGGGGTTATTGGGGATCCCCCACTTGTCACTGTGCCTCTGTGCTCCTTTGTGTGTGGCAGGATGAGCCTTAAATCATATAAACACACTTTTTAAACTTAAAAATTTAGGTTTATGACTATAATCATGGTTTGCCCCAGTCCAGACTAGGACACTTAATAATTCTATAATCATCTTACAGAACTTATCAGGCTGACTGGCTTTCCAAGCAGTGTTTAACAAAGCTGTTACCTTTTGTTACAACTAGCTCTAGCCACTCTGGGTAGGAGTTGTAAATCATCTGGAAATACTCTTTACCTAAAACCAGCATAATATATTGAATTTCATATAGAAACACACTTGTGCATGTATGTGCTAATCTCCTTCAATAAACAGCTGAAATGTTTTAGACAATATTTCTCCTGTGCATTACATAGTAATGGAAAGAATAGTACTATCTCAGTAACAGGTCCAGAAGGGAGAAAAGGCAGAAAATCTTATTGAGTTATCTTTGCAAATCAGAAATATGCTGTGGGGGTCTCCGCCCATTCTTATCTCCTGTAAAAAAGTGGAGATGATGGACTATCCCAACTATGCATTAATAACAGAGGTAGCAAGTATGCATATATTCCATTTAATTCATCATCTTCTTTCCAACAGAATATAATTCAGGAGGATGAATGTCCTGTCCTAGTCAAATGAAATATCATTTACAAAGCTTCTTTTGTATCCTATCTCAAGGGACAGGGCTGTTGTAAGGAGAGGCCTACAATTGATTAAGCTTTAGAATATTTCAGTACAAAGACAAATGTATTTCATATATAATTTGCATTACCAAGACTTAGAGAAATTCCAGAGTCTTGTGTGGTTTAGCTAGTACCCAATGCAGATAAATTTTAAAAAATTCATTTAATTATGTGATGATTCCTTAATAGAAAAAAATAAATTAAAAAAAACCAAAAAAACCCTCCAAAAAACACTTTTATGTGAGTTCATATCAAACCAAAAGAGGCCATCAGTGTCTTGTTTTGATACTTTGGACAATCCATGCATATCCGCATATCCACATATCTCATACTATAAAATATCAGAAAAAATTTAAGGCAATAGCACTGCACAATGTAGATGATACATAAACCAGAGAAGGAAATCCTGACTCCACTGACACCTGCAGGGAAACTCTGCTAGCTCCGGAAGAGCTGAGGCTTCACCCAAAGCATTCAAGAGCGACAGAAGCTCTTCAGCGCAGCACTTTTCAAAGTAATATATGCAAGTCATCACTACACTGTCATATCCTCTGCTACTTTTTTTTTAGAACAGGTCCCACTTATGAAGAGTACCAGAAGGGAACAGGGAGAAAGAAGTGCCCAAATATTTCGTGAAATCTGTCTTCAGTGGCCCTGGATCTCTCTACGCTCTCCGTTGAGGCAGCAGATAACAGCAGCACATTTCAGAGACTGTATGGACCCTGCTATGAGACACGCCACCGTTCCTATGGGCCCCATGCATGTCAGAAAGCCTACATACAGAGAAACAGCCAATTACGGAGCCATGCCCAGCTATCTCCATGGTTCATCTTTACTGCTTCTCAAAGCTTCCACTAAGCAGTCCTCAACTCTGACTTTCTCTCATTTTACAGAGATGCAGGCTTTTTTAATGAAAAGCCTAAGACTGGGCTGTGAAATGCATGATTGCATAAAATAAATGGTCCAGATGTCATCCAGCTTATTTCCTTTGGGAAAAAGAAAATGTTAAAAAAAAAAGAAGTCATCAGTGTTAGGTAGTCTCAGGGAAATAGCTCCTATAGTTTCTCATTGAATTTGGTTTCTCTCTAGTTATTAGGAAGAAAAATAACTTTCTAATATGTTTTTACATTTCAAGGAGAGTATACAGTATGTTATTATGTTCCTTTTTAATTAGGGTTATTTTCCCTCCTTTTCCTATCAGAGAAAAGATAAAGCATAGAATGTCACCGCAATTAAGAAAACAAATGCATCAAACTCATACGTACTAATCCCAAAGCAACATTAATGAATCTTAACAATTTTTTGAGAACCCCAGTGCTACTGGAGTAATAACCTTGTGTAAACTGTGCTTGTGGAAGTCATTGGAGCAGTGGTAATATCTACAAGCTGGGAACATGGTCCACTGTGTTTCAAGTTATTACTTTCTATAACTAAACTAGTGCCAAAATATTTCTATCAAGAGCTTCTGAAATGGTTTCAGATGATTACTGCCATTCACAAATGTTTTTAGAGAAAGCTAATGAAAAAGCAATGTGACAATCATTGCTTGCTCAAGTTAAAAAAAAACAAACCAAACCTTTCTATCCAGTCTATCTTTTAAGGAAATATTCTCGGTTTGTATAAATTGGTACAAACGCTGGTAAAGCTGTACTATTTATTACCTCTCATTTTTGCTTAGGCAACTTTGAGTTCAGTTTTCCTCGATTTTCTTAGTCCTACACATCAACTTTTCTATAAGACTTATTTTGTATTCTTTTTTTAAAAATGGTGGCAACCTTTTTGTCTCAGGATCATCATGTTGACCAACCAAACCCTAAAGAATAGCAAAACCAAACACCAAAAGCCAGCACAATTATAGTTATAGTTTTGCTACACAAACAAGTGCCATCGTTTTATAAAATAAATGGAATAGTCCCTGATCTCCAAAGGCTGTGTTCAATCAAAATTCCTTATGGCTTAAACATCACAGAAGCCAACACATATATACAAGGGCTAAAATTTGACATCTGTCAAAGACACGTTCCATGTCCTGGCAATCCCAGTGAATGAGACAAATTTCAGCTGAACTAATGTTTGCTTATATATAAGGAGATGTTTCTAATGCAGAAAATCAACAAAGTGAATTGCAGAAGACTGACAATCACAGATTACACTGTGCAGTTTCACACAGGAGACATCACTGGCTCCATCATCAGCAAACTGAGAAAATTAAAGAGACAGAAGGAAGAACTGTAGGCTTATGTACATCCTACAAATAAGTTGTATGACACAGTAGGACAGCTTTGTAGTAAGTAAAATTTTTCAAATAAATTATTGCCTTAGATTTAGAAAAAGGTTGGACCTGTGTATTGGGGAAACACTGCCTACATCTACACTAACAAATTGAATTATGACAAGGCTATTTCTACACACAGGAACTCAGTCACCTAAGTTGTTAAAATAGTTCCTGCCGTCGTGTTGGTCTACACTCTCCCAAACAACACCCAGACATGTTTAGGGAATTATCACACACTTGCAGGCACTTTGCTTGTGGATATATCTTACCTATGGGCACCTTCTTTTGGATAGTTTATTAGCATGGACATGGGCCATTACGTGTCAGTTCATCTCAGGAAATGGCCTCTGGCATATTTCATTTAATAATATAGCCATACACTCTATAATTCCTACTTTGTTCTTTAATTTCGTACCAAATTCATCAGGGAGCAATCATATGATCAGGCTGTGTGTGTGTCTGCCTGTTGCATCCTACAGGTTTCAGCTAAATTCAAATGATAAGTAAATCCCTACAAGTTTAAGGAAGACAGACAAATGAGTAGAGGAGTAAGACCTAGAAGTGTTCTCTTTTATGGAAAGGTTGCAATACAAGTTTACCCCTCACTGACACTGGAGAATCTTCATAACAGGTCAACTTTGAGAAACAAACCCATACAAAATTTGGCTTCATTTACATCTCTGTTTCCTGAAACATTCATTGATTGTTCGTTCCAGTATCTTTGAAAGAAGTAGATTTAGACCCTCCAATTTTTAATTCCCTGTTTCATTCTATCCCTCTACCCTCACCACCTCCAGGCATTTCCATCTCTCATGTTGTTTGGGATTATTTCCAAATCAAGATACCCTTTGAGATTCTAAGGAGATGGTATTTTAGGGAGCTATAGACTAATAACTGAGCTCTTGGGTAGACAGTCCTGTGGTAATTTAAGGGAAACTGACCATGTTTGAGTGGTGATGTGTCCTTAAGATGAAGGGCATTCATAGTCCCTGTGCTGTTCCAAGCATAGGGACTCAAGTCTGACAGTGTGGGACTCTGTGGGTGTTCATGTATGATTCTTTATGGATTTTCTCTCCCCTCCGTACTCAAGGTCTATGAGTGATGTAATGCTTAATCACATGTAGCATGGAAAAATAGGGTTAGAAAAGATAGCAAGAGGCAATCTACTTCATTTTCCTGTCCTAACTTCACCCATGTTGATCCTGAGAGACATTTATCTGATCTATTCTTAGAGATCTTCAGCAGCAGAGATTGTGCAACCTGCTGTTCACCTTTCTGTCACCTGTGCTGAGTAACTTCTGAAATGCTTTCTCTAGCACTGTGTATGTTGGAGTCTTACTATTTCTGTCTTTCAATTATTAGCTCCTCAGAACCGAGTTATTGATTTTACTGAATATATTTTGTCTGTTGAGAGAAAAAAGAGTGTAGCCTTTAATGTTAATAATAATGGGACAGCTATTATATTGTTGTAAGTCCTGAGTAACTCCTGTAAGTTTACAATGCTGGAACTGATATAATGATTTACAAAGGTATAAATGAGAAAATACTGGGGCCCAGAGATCTTGGATGCCTAATTTCTTTGTATGCAGCTATTTGAGTGCATGTTAAAAAAACATGTCAAGAAGTTATTCTAATTGTTATCCAAGTGCTGTTTTTCACTGAATTTACCTCACTTTAGCTATTTACTATGCACGTCTTATGTATGGGTCCTTGCATTTAGAAAAAGAAATTAGAAATGTAGATTCAAAGCTGCACAGCACTCACATTTTGGGGAAAAAATACATTCAACCTGCATTTGCTTTAGCCTCTGTGGGACACTGAGACACTTGTCAAAGCCCAACAGGCATACTGAGCTTCAAGGATTCATAGGATTTAAATGACTTGCTCTGGGGGAAATCAAGTGTGCAGGAGACCCCCCAGGGTCCTACCGTCTAATTAAAGGGAGCTTTCTTCTTGATCATCCTTGTGTAAATATATAATAAGCCATCAGACTAGAACCATTCTGTTTACACATCATCTGCCAGTCAGGAAGATCAATGATGAGAGCAAGCACTTTATGTTTATCTGCTGAATATGCTGCAGATCATCTAACAGATTTCTTTATGAAGAGCTGGGTCTCCATATGCTGGCTGGGAAGCCTGGAACAATTCTGAACTCTCTTAAGATGCCATTTTCAACAGGGAGATAGATGCTCAAGTTAAAAACCCCTAGGAAATGTAATTTTTTGACATAATAAACTATTTTATTCTGCATCTAGAATTCTTATTGTTGTAGTCATGCTTCTTTCCAGAATCAGAGATATCATTAAAAGTATTCCTTTATGCACAACCATACACATAATAAAGTCTTCATCTTTAGCACTATATTTTTAAACATGATGCTATCAGCATCAGCCATTGAACTAAATGAAAGCAGACCAATCTCCAGCCTAATGAGATAAAGCAAAATGATTTTACAGTGGCAGGGTAGTAGGATCTGTTCTGAAGCAACACTGCAGTAAAAAAAAATTACATTAATTTCATAAGTCATCAGAAGTGTATATGTTGGTATATTTGCCTATGTTTGAAAATAGCGCCTTTAAACCATTTAGAAAAGAAATAAAAAGGTTTTGGGATAGGTTAGGAAGATAATAGATCTAATGTAGAATTTTATAAATAGTCATATCACAATTCTTGTTTTGGGGGACTTGCTGTACATAGAGCTACAAACAACTAATATTCATTTGCTTTTGATTGCTTCTCCAACTCCCTTCCTATTTCACTTTATTAGTTCAACATTATTGCTGATTTTATCATCATTATCAGTCTTCAAGTTGGTTCATGATACTCTTCCCTGCTTTTTATATTCCCTTTTTCATATAAACAGGAGTTTTTTTCTTTCCCAGAACAGCCATAAGTTTCTCAAAGGCATGGAAATCCAACAACGAGTGAGGCATCTTTTGAAGAAGCTACAAAGGATTCTATGAAGTATGAATGATACTAATTAGATCCTGTAACTTTAAAACAGTTTGAAAATTCGGGAACTTCTAAAGGCAAGATAATCTCCTTTCTTCCTAGTGTGCCTTTTAACCTTCGGTGATTACTCTTTATTCTCTGTCTGTAACCAAAGAAATAAGCCCAGATGAATATACACAGTATTTAGCATTTTTATTGGGGAGAACTGCCAGTTCTTTGATGTACATATAGTTAAATTCTTTGCTTTGGTATTAGAAAATGTGATTCTTACACCAAACCTCTACTCTTGCTCTGTACATCTTGCTTTGTGTAAGCAGAGAGGCTCAGCTAAAACACAGAACTGTTTCATTAGTAAGGAAATTTCCTTAAAGGGTATGAGCACTTACGTTAATATCATCCAATAAAACAGGAGGTACACTTGCACATTTTTTCAAAAAAAAAACAAAGGATATTTGTTCTCATCTTTCACTGGAAAGAGGAATTCTCTAACCTACGCTAGACAGACCAGACTGGATGATCAGAGTGTTCCCTCCCCCTTTAAACACCTATGCGTTTGAGAAGACAGCTCAACCTAAGGCATCAAAAGGAAAGGAATTATGAAGAATTAATACTTACATTCAAAATAATAGCACACTAGGTCAATCCATACCATTCTATTATGCCACCTCACCATGGCCTCCCTCTATATCTGCTGTCCTCTATTATGCTTACAAACCTGGCAGTCTTTCAATTGGTAGGTACATAACTAAGTAACTAGCTTCCTTATCATTGGTGACTTCGTATTTAACTTTTGATGCTGGCCTTCATGCCTCTGCCACATGGAATAATGTGAGGACACATCCAACTTGAGCAGCCTGCTGTTGGAGAGATTGCTTATTCCTTCATGGCAGCTTTAATTTGCTCTAGGCCATTCATACTAGCTGCAACTTCTTTGTGATTTTCTCAAAGCAATCTTTGTCCCACATAGTGAAACTTTTTGCAGAAACCATCTGTGCTTTTCAATTTATTACCACCTCCTTTAATGTCTCTACAGTTCTGCAATCTCATCCTTTTTCTTTTTTTTTATCCTTTTGTCCACAGTGATGCTCAATTGTAAACATTCACCCGTCCTCCATGTCCTTGTTTTCTGTGAAGCAAATCAGTGCCATTACTTCAAACCTTTTTTATTTCTTTTTCCTCTCCCCCCCCCCCGCCAAATCTCCTTACTGTGCATTTTTCCCCTGATATGTCTGGCCATTAAACTGGATCAGTCTCTCAAGATAGATAGAAAGCCACAAAGAACCACTGCTTCATGCTGACTGCTGCCAAACGTTGATTGAATAGAATCACTTTGCTCCTTGATGTTAGATTGCTGACATCTTCCTAACATTTTGCTCACTTCATACCACCTCAGAACAATCTGTAGCTCACAAACACGTGAGCTCTAATACCTTCCAAAGTGTGTTTCTACTTTGTGCTGCAGTCAGAAGTAGATGAACAAGAAAAGAAAAAGCAGCATTACCCCAGCACTTATGACACCATATCTGAGCTGATAAAATCTGTTGAAAAGATGTACAGCCTTCATACAATATCACACAGGATATTTTTTTTCCAACTGAAAATATGGCTGAGTGCATCTGCTAAGCATACATAATATAAATCATACCCTTGGAAGTCAATGTGGAAGATGTCCTTGGTAGTTCTCTGAATCTCAGGCACAGAGTCTTCTATCACACCATTCATTTCCTCACTCTCTTACCTCTAATGCCCCCCTCAGTTGTGCCTCCTTTGGTCACTTCTTGCTGCTGTGACATGTTGAGCAAAATTTAACTCACTCTTAGCTCACCTCTTTTGATTTGGGATTGTGCTGGTTTTGGCTGGGATAGAGTTAATTTTCTTCACAGTAGCTAGTATGGGGCTATGTTTTAGATTTGTACTGGAAATAGTGTTGATAACACAGGGATGTTTTCATTACTGCTGAGAAGTGCTTACACAAAGTCAAGGCCTTTTCTGCTTCTCACACGTCACCAGCAAGCAGGCTGGGGGTGCACAAGAAGGTGGGAAGGGACACAGCCAGCACAGCTGACCCCAACTAACCCAAGGAATATTCCATACCATATGACATCGTGCTCAGCATATAAAGCTGGGGGAAGCAGGAGGAAGAGGGGGGCATTCGGAGTGATAGCGTTTGTCTTCCCAAGCAACTGCTACGCGTGATGGAACCCTGCTTTCCTGGAGATGGCTGAACACCTGCCTGCCAATGGGAAGTAGTGAATGAATTCCTTGATTACTTTGCTTGTGAGCACGGCTTTTGCTTTCCCTATTAAACTGTCTTTATCTCAACCCACGAGTTTTCTCACTTTCACTCTTCTGATTCTCTCCCCCATCCTACCGGGGGGGAGTGAGTGAGCGGCTGTGTGGGGCTTAGTTGCCGGCTGGGGTTAAATCACGACAGAGATCTTCTTCTCATATTACCTACATATCTGATTGATTGGGTCAAAGAATCATCTTTTTGCCTTTGGTATTCCAGTTCTCATTTGCTGGTCTGAAGAAGTCTTCTGAAATCCCTATTTTTGTAGCAGCCTCCTTATGCATGAATAGTAGTGGAGAAAGCTTTACCTCTTCAAATGGTTCCTCAGAGCATTGACCTGTGCTGAGTCCTATGATTTCCCTTCAGATTTCCATTTTACTGTAGGCTTTTCTGCTACCTCCATATTGAATCTGGTCTTTTGTGCTTACAGATTTGATTCAAGCAAGCCTGATGTTACAACATGAACCCCACAAAGGGCAACATTTAACAACAGTATTTATTTATACCAAAGATTTTCATTCGTTTTCTTGAATAACTTACACAAGCTAGCAAAAGTCACAACAAATATTTCTGGTTTTCTTATTCACTACTTCTTTTGGATATAGTTAGCAAGATACACCGTCATGATTGCTAGGTCAGTCTCAAGCGAGCCACACATTCCATCTCCTTGTACCTGTGCTAGCAATGCCAAAAGGGATGCTGGCTTATTCCACCACTTCATGTTCACGATGAAGGTGAACATGATGAGGAGAAAGAAACAGGGCCCTTGCTTAAGGCACACAAAGTTCAGCTTAGGAAATATTGACAGGAAGGCAGGAATTTGTCTACCTTTCCTGAACTGTGACTCAGATTTAAGGCCTAACAGGAGCCAGTCAGCAATGCGATAAAAAAGCATGTCCTGAAGCAGCCTTGAAATGGAATTCAATAAATTGGAATGTTGAAAATGAAACAGTTAAAGCAATTGAAAACTGTCATTAAACCATAACACAATTGGCACTAGGCTTAGAACATCTTATTATGCCTGATATATCCGAAATAACAAAATTAATTTTATGTGCCATGCTACTGGGTTTAAGTCAGTTACTGACTGCTAGGTATGAGGAACTGATTTAATGTGCACAGATTATTCCACAGCTGTTTACTTAAGGGTTTCTTGTATCCTTCTGCTACCAGCCACTTCCAGACAGAATATTGGCTGTGGGTCAGATCCAGTAGAGCAATTCTTATAGGCCTAATTTAACAAACATTAATTTATACGTACATTGTATTTATATTTACAGAACCTGAAATTAAATACTTATTTTAAAGTTTTACAATAACTTTGCTATGGAGGAAAGTGAGGAACAATGAATAATGGCATGGAGTATGAAACTTTTAATTGACAACTCCAATCTAACTGATTACTACTTTTCTTCATCTACTTTCAGAAGTCTGTGAGGATAAAAAATCAACTTTGAGTTCACACAGTTGGTTGCAGAAATGGAAGATATATGTCTAGAAGCTCGCTGGAATGGCATCTTATTGTGTAGGCACTCTACAAGCACAGAGGACAGTCTCTGACCCAGCGAGAAATAGACACTACAGATGCAGGAGAAAATATGACTGCAAGTTATTTAGTGTTATTATTTAATTAAAAGTCCTGCCAACAGACTTGAATAATTTTGTCTAATACTCATATTACTGGAGGGAATTAATTATACACTATACAAGCTGCCTCTATAAAACACTGTTGTAGACTTTCTTTATTCAGATAGCTTCCAGCTCCCTGTTATGGCATAAAAGCATGTATAAAGGGATCCCAATTACACAGCTCTCACAGCTATAGGAGTAATTGCCTCTTTGCCCTATGCTGATGTCCCAAATAAGGGGACAGAGATTGGAGAAATACTCTATGACATGTCTTGGTGCCACCAGTCTGGTTGGAGTTTATCATGGTCACTTCCAGCTCTTGAGGGCAGCCTTCCTTCCCAAAGAAGTATCTGTGAGACAGGGTGTGACTGGTTTTGCACTTAGACTCAGGAACCAGATGAGGTCTGACATTCACTGGTCCAGATATAGCATCCAGCTATAGGCTCTGAGAGGTCCCCTGGTCACCTGCATTTTCGAGTCTAAGTCATAACATTCCCAGAGATTGTGTGTGAGTTTCAGTAACCATTATCAGAAGATTTGACTAAGGTTGTGATTCTTTGGGAAAGTAGAGACCGGATTCAATGTATGAAGAGGGGGAGGAAGGAAATTCCAAGGTAATTTCCTATATTTGCTTATCTGGGTTTCTCATTGTGATGGAAAGTCCTCTATATAAATTAAAATAATTAAATCCTAAATAAAACTAAATGATAATATATTTTCTACATTACAATAACAATGGGCCCAGCCTGCAAAGTCTTGATTCTGAACCCAGAGATGCTCAGGGAGTTGAAGTAGGAGCAGCCCCAAGAGTGAGCTATGGGTCATTAGCTGGTGCTGTTAAAAGTAGTCTTGTGAGGGTTTTTTTGTTTTTAAGAAACTGAAAAATGGTCATTTTTAAATTGCAGTATGTCTGTTAGGAAATTCAACTGTATAGTTAGTATACCTTTTTGATGGTTTTGATTTTCTGCACTGAAACTAATGGATGAGTGTAGAATTAACTCTTATGCAATCAAAAGTCATCATCCTACAGAAACTTGAACATTTGTGCAAGTTTTGCAAGGCAAGTGGTATCAGCGACCTCAGTAGGAGTACTGAAAAGGTAAAAGTTATATGATGTGGGTATGAGAATGTTTGCTGCTCTGGGACCGAAAGTACTTCACAGGTTTGGGAATCTTACAATTGGCCTAATGCATGAACCTCAAAATCAATTTCAGACCAACATTTTTGACTCTTGTATTCCAAAACTCACATTTGGAAGAGAAAAAAAAAAAACTTAAAAGGTTTGATTGTCATATATTCTGCAACTCCTAAGGCTTTCTACCTAGTGATGGATGTTCAGCCCTTTTGAAAATCAGACAGTAAGTCATCCCTGGTGGGTATAAATATTTTTTTATGGTGTACTTTTGAAACAATACACAACATGTTTTGAATTATCAGAAGTCAGCTAAAAAAATCCACTGCCCTTTCTCTCAGCCTTTCTTCCCTCTCATTCTAATGCTTTAATAAATCAGACTCATTTAGAGACCAGTGAGGAAAGTGGAATTCATGAGGGCTTCTCTGTATTTACAATACCACATCTTCATGCCCTGGCAGCTCAGTGCCATTCTTCAGGAATCAGACAGCAAAGCACAGATTGATTTTCTTTTTTTAATTGCATCCCTGCCAAGACCCTATGGGGAAGAAAACAGAGGTATGGACTCAGGTTTTTTTAGATGCACTGACACAAGCTTATTTGTCAGAGATCAAATCTCCAGTGAACACCTTGCTGCAGCTTTTATTTCCAAGACTTTGATAATAACATCAAATTGATGTTGCATTGGTGTGCACTGAGAGAGCAAAGAAAATGGCAAAGATATTTGGAAAAGTACAGCAAAGGACAGAAAGAGAAGAAGAAAGCAAGCTGACGTTTTTAAACAGCTTAAAGACAAATGTGTAATACTTTTCAAGATATACTGCTGAGCAATACGCTTTATCAGGCATAATGCAGCAAAACTAATTTGCGAACAGTTATACTGTTGATCTATTTCTTCTAAAAGTTTAGCTTTCTGTCTCTAGAACAGGATTTCAAGACATTAATGAAACCCTTGACACTCAGGAACATGGTTAAAAGAATCATGTTTGCCTGGATTTCAAGTGAGATGTTGTCATCTTCACACAGGCAAAAAAAATCTGTCAGCAGAGTTGCTTTGGTGAGGATGAATGACTAGGGCCCCTAATTCTTGACAGTGTTTTGTGTCAGAGAGGTATATTTTAAAGTTTATTTTTAAGTATGATTCTGATAGCAAGAGAATCTTGCCAATCTTGAGAGCACTAGAAAACCAAATGCCATGTCCACTAGCTGCTAGCATTTATGAAATGTATAATACCTTTCAAATATATTTCGCCTTAACCCTCTCCCTAGCATCCCCTGTCCTTTTAGAAAATATGGACACCTACTTAGGAGAACTGAAACTCTCCTCTCTACACTTTCAAAAGTATGCTATAACCACTAGGCCGTATTTCTAGACCACTGGAGTTTTCCTTCTCATCTACTTTGAAATTGTGCTGCTGCTAGTTAACAATACTAGTCTCAATGAGTCAGAGAAAAGCAAGCCTGGGAAAACATCATTACTGTTGCCAATTTTCACTGAAGACTACAGCTGCAATTATGACTCTCCAGCCACGTTATTGTAGCCAATATCTGTGACAGGTTTCTATGTCTCACTAATCCCTATAGCACTTAACGGTGAGCAAGGGAGGAGCAGACGGACTGTAGCCCAGATGTGGAAGAACCAAAGACAATAAAGAGTCTCATACCTCATCCTTTTTTTCTGCTTACTCTACACTCCTCCTTTTGTCCAGCTTTCATTCTGCAAGTGCCCCTTGTTACACAGTGTGTACCAGACAATGCTTATTTTAATATCAGTAATTTAAGACCACAATAATATGCCCATCTCTTAGCTGAGGGACTCATTGTTTCTATGAAGGAAAGATTTTTATATTGCAAAAGTAAGATTTCCCACTAAGTGTATGTGCCAGTTCCAACTAGGTGTGTAAACACACGTGCACATGCATACGAATAACACACTCTCATAACTGGTGGCTCAATCCAGGCAGATATATTTTCTCAGCCCCCTTCCACAGACATGAAGACCACTGAAGCAAGGAGAGGGAGAGGGACAAGCTAACACAACTAAATATTCAGGAGCTGTCATCTAGCACCTTGAGAGCTTTTGCACGCTTACACAAGCAATTCAAATGTGTGACAGTATTGCAGATATGATCCCTTCAACTTATAAAAATAAATCAAAAGACAGCAGATGAGCAGTTGACCTCAAATACTTCAAAAATCAATTAAAAAAATCAAATTCATGATAAATAGTTTAAAAAAACAAAACAAATGCCATTAGAAAGGGGACTGTGTGACCTCAAGACTTTGAAAGATGCCTGTAATTCACTTTTGTCCAAAAGTCCCTCAAATTTTGTTTCCACTTTTTTTTTTTTGTGAAAGTGTGATAAGTCTTTGCCATTTTGTTTTACAACACTGCCATTAAAATTCATGAAAATGCAGACAGCATCTGCCAAATGTGACCCGCATTTTTTCACAATCTCTTTACTTCAATGTAATACAAAGTCGAAATCATAGCATACATGATCCAGTTAATGGAGGTCCTGCATAACAAAGCTGACAACTTATTGGTAGATCACTGGTCCTGGGGTGGAAACACAATCCTCTATGAGTTTTCTGACTACAGAAAAAGAGAAATATCAAAGTATGCTTTAGTATTTACCCACTTACATGCTTCATTTTGTTTTGGAACAAGGGTTTACTTATTGCATAAACTTTTTTTTTTTTTTTTTTTAATGTAGTTCTTCTTCCTCTTCCTCAACTTCGGTTAAATTTGATAGCTTCAAGAAAATTGTCAGGTCATTCAAGAGGTGGAAGAACTATGCTGGATTCAAGATTCAGCTTTTCACTCAGGGAGCCTGTCATCACTGATACAAGCCAGAAAAAATTAGGTGCTGTAGTGGTTTGGGGGGGAGTGGGATGGGGGAGGCAACTGGAAAAAAAAAAAAAGTAAAATTCATGGATTGAGATAAAGACAGGTTAATAGAACAGAAAAGGAAGGGAAAATAATAATAATAACAACAACAATAATAATAATAATAATGATAGAGTATACAAAATGAGTGACGCACAAGGCAGTTGCTCACCACCTGCTGACTTAAGCAGCAATCACTACTTCCTAGACCACGCCTCTTATTTATATACTGAGCATGTCGTCATATGGTATGGAATACCCCGCTGGCTAGTTGGGTTAGCTGTCCTGGCTTTGCTCCTTCCCAGCTTCTTGTGCATCTGGCAGAGTGTGGGAAGCTGAAAAGTCCTTGACTATAGACTACTTAGCAACAACTAAAAACATCAGTGTGTTATCAACATTCTTCTCAAACTAAATCCAAAACACAGCACTAGGAAGAAATTTAACTCTATCCCGGCTGAAACCAGGACAGGTTTTCATATAGGGTTGAAACAATCTAGGGAATCAGATATAAACATAAGTATACAAAATAACTCAAATTGGTTAAATCTGATTAAATAAAGATTTTATTTGACTCTGCTTTCTTATCTATTTTGATAGACAATTAAGTAGAGACGCCCCAATAAAGAGAAACAAAGACAAGATGGTTACCTAATGATTAAGAACATAGAATTAAATTGGTTGTCATACATTGGAAAGAAAGTCAGCTGGTTTTTCAGACAAAACTAGATTTTCTAAAATGAGAACTACACTCAGTATTTCAATCCTTGTTAAAAACTTGGCTTCCAGAACAGTTTGTATTAAATTCAGTCATAAAGCATCAAGGAGCTCTATAAAACAAGAAGCCTTGTTACAAAGGTAGCCAGAAAGATTCTTCCCATCTTTAGCCTTGATCTGATTTGGTGGAGTACCTTAATACTCTCCTAAAAAATGGTACCTGGAAATTACTTTACCTTTAATCTAAAATTAATGCTGAACTCCACAGAGAACAGGAAACAATTCTTTCTTCTATCCATTTACTTAGCCTTTCAGCACAAATAAAAAAGAAAACAAAACTCAGTCTCAACTGGAGCATCTCCAAATACTACATTGTTTAGTTCAGATGAGTAAATGTTTTGGTTTTATTATATTCTCTGACAGATCTTGAGTAGGACAGAGCACTGTTCTACAAGTTAGTAGAACATAAAAGAGATCCAGAAACTTTTTAAAGTAGAGAAAATATAATCTCATCTTCATAATCAGGGCTTGTTTCCTTAGATTTCTAGAAATTTCATGATGAGGAATCTCTTGAGCCACATTCAGAGATATCAATGAGTTAGACAGCCATGTAGGTTCACATTTTCTCTTATTTCTAATAAATGATCATCTAGTTACCACATACCGTTGCTTTATACTGTAGACAAGCGCTCTTTACTGCAAGATCTTAGTGTTTGTGAAAGTTGTTTCTTTTCACCTGGGCATATTGTAGTATCATCTTTCTCCTTCAGAGGACATGCACCCAGTAACATTAATCCATGATCCCAAAACAAATCTGAGTATAAAAAACTGCTCTTACCTAACAACCGTTTTCTCTGTCAGTCCACAGAGCCAACCTGTGGTGAACTGCGATTAATTAGCACAAAAAGTGATAAGCAATTGGCATTCAGACTTAGGTATTCATCAAATTAGTTCGGTGAGGTATAAATGTTCTACTTTATCTATTGCTTTTCCATCCTTGTAAGCCTGTCTAGAGATTTCTGAAACTATGTAAACATCTCAGCTGTTGCCACAGGACTGTGGCGCCCATCTTCACAGACATTAACTGACAGTCTCGTCTCCAACATCATTAGCAAAACCTTATTGTTGTAGCTTTGTAGACCTCATCATTCAACAACGGAAATTATAAGGTAACGGATATATTTCATATTGATTTTGATGAGAATTGAATCAGACCTTGATTGTCTGGTAGTTAAAGTTTCATTCTCATTACATACTTTGTACCAGGAGCTCAGTCAGTTTCCTTCCTTTGTTGACTTACAGGGGCTGTTACAGACTGTTTAAACACGAGTCAGCACAGATGCCACGATAAGGTGCTTTTCACAATGCATCTTGGGTTTTTTGGCAGACATAAGCCACCCTGATATTTAATGTCCCGTAACCTTTTTTTATTTTTAAGTTTAAAATCTTACGCTTCCTAGCTAGTACATCACAATTACATTAGGGACTGATTCAAAGTCCGCTGTGGTCACTAAGATGCTTTTCATTGACTTCATTAGGTCCTGAAATAGGTTCATAATCTCTTTCAGGCTCCATGTCATCTTCTTTTCTGTGACCTGGCTTTTGAGATCTTACTTATAGCAACTTTTAAGCGTGAATATGAGGTAAATGCATAAAAAAGTAGATGGCAATGCACTGATACAAACTAGACATAAAATTACGTCTAAAAACAAGTATCGTGGATCCCACTCGACTGAAAGCTGGAAAAAAAATACTGCAATCTGCATCTATTTGAAAATACATTAATCTTTTCTTGTTTTTGAAAGCATAGTAAATCTTGTCTATAATTTATTTTTGAAAGGGCTTTAATCAGTTAAAAGGTCTGAATAACATAATTATCAGAGTGGAAAGTGTGTTTAATCAGTTTTTGAAGAGTGAAGTGGGCTTGATGGATTTCCTTTAATTAAGCTTTCCAGATGACTCAGACAATATAAATATTTTTTGAAACTTTCCTCTGTTATGTTCTGCAGCAGGTAAGTTAGGTCAGTAAACATTTCCAGAGCTTGAATTAAGAGGGCAATATATCACTCTATACATCACAAAAGAGAAAGACTTATTACACAGGGAAACAGATTTGTGAAGCAAGCTTATTATCTCTTTATATTAGATTATATTCCCATCTCCATCAAGATAAGGTAACCTCAAGGATCCTTCTTATTAATAAAAAAATCACAAAGATAATGAGATATATCATTTTGATGACATAACCTGGAAGAAAAGAAAAAGAAAAAAAAAAATCCAAATATAGTTCTGAAAGTGGAAGAAGCAGCCTAAAAATCATTAGCTCATTACAAAAATAAGTTTCAAAATAATTTTGTATTTTTTTGAACAATGCTTATTTTTATCAGTGAAAATGAGTACGGGCATCATTTTGCCAACATCCAACCTATTTGGCCTGGTGGAATTTGATCACAGGAGGTGTATGAATACTATTACGTGAATATTTTGTACCAGCTGTCAACTCAATAAGTGGCCAACACAAACTTTTACACTCTGATTTGTCGTTTGCTGTGAAATATCTGTGACTACAGCCAAATTCTTTATCCTTTGTTTTAACATGAAGTATTTTATTTTTAGACTGTGACGCTGATATTATACTTCACTGACTGGCTGAGGGTTAAAATGTATACCTATGATTAAGTTTTTGGAAAAAAAGGAACACACAACACTCAAGTGCATTCAGTAGGTACTAAAACTGAGCATTAAATGATAAATGCATATGCTTGAGTAGAACCTATTCACAATAAAGAACCACAACATCAACCTGTTTATTTTGATGAAAAATATTTTAATGATAAAATGTAACACATGCAAAGTATATAACTCAAGTATTTTTTAAGACAACTTAAAAAATTAATATAGTGTGTACTGTCATGAGACTAGTAATTATGTGGAAATGAGTTAACAAAAAACAATTTTAAAGGAAATCTTAGATGGTAATATAGAAGAAGGAATAATTACTAGCAAATTATTTATTAGATAATTAAATCTCTTTTTTTGCTTGTATAATTTGTGAGCAGACCATAGTTTTCCCTAATGAATTGTTTATTCAAATGTATTCAACAAATGTCTTCCTAAAAATTTTGCTTTATAGATTGTACATCTTCAAGATGCACCCGTTGATTGTGATTGACCCAATAAGTCAAAGTAAATTGCTTCTTTTCCCTGATTGAATGTCCCCATAAGGCATTTTCTCCGAGAGAGTAAAATTCTGGGAAAATCTTCAGATAAATATAAGCTCTTATAGTTGCATTTAAATGAATATCACTGTAATGGTTTATATATATATTGAGCATCTGGCCTTTGACTTTCAAAGGCACATATATGGTTTTGGAAATCTTGCTTGCTGATATGTTCCTGGAAATTAAACATAAAAATAAATTTGAGCATGGTAAAATTACTTCAATATAATATTTAATTAATATTTGAGAGTTTTTTCTCTGTCTCTTAATGAGACAGAGGCATTGCAGAATCTTCTTTCTTTTTCAAGACCATCTTTAAAATTTTATCTTGAATATCAGTAGAAAGAAAATAATGGCAAGAACTCATCACATTTAGCGTGTGACTTCCCTTTTATTAATGGCACTGGAATAGCAAAAACACTGGGAAAAGAGAATGAAGGAAGGATCGCACCTATATGCCTTTGATCCAGCCACTACAGATAACCTGTAGCTTGATAAACAATTTAGTTCTTATTATACTTTTCTGCATTACTCCACAGAGAAAAATGTTTTAAAGACAGTTAAAATTAACATATGGTTGTTCATGAAAAAGTATTATTGTCTTCTTGAAAAAGTTGTCTCAGAGGCTTATTAGTCAACCAACAGAAAACACGTATAAAATGGATTAGCAGCCCTTACAATCAAAGGCATCTATTATCATGCAGATAAATGGACTAAATCTAATAAAATACCCATTTTATTAGATTCTTCTCATGTACTACTGAATTTACAGTAATTCACTGCTATTCATTTTGATAGAAGCGGTGTCCTGATTTATTTAACTTGTTAAAGACTGCCATTTGATGTGCAATTTATATCTGCTAAACATGCCTTAAAAGCACAGGCCCATGTCCTGGAGTATGTGTAAAGCAACCATTTTCTACAGCAGACAAGAGCTGTAAGGGACAGATGAAGAAATTACAAATAAACATTATGAATTTAACCTTTAATAGCTTTTCTTCTTTATACATTTTTGGTTTTTAACAGGATCAATACAGTTATATAAAAATGTGGAAAACCATGCAGAACGGCATTCATATCAAGCACAATTTTCCCCCCAATGTTTTAAGGTAATGCTCAGTTGTTTTTAGTCAAATTTGAGGGCATACCTTCAACCTACTTAATTTTCTGTATTATTTTCACTAGAGAAACCATTCAACATTACTTTTCCTCAAACAATTACTACAAAAGAAACTGTGTTTTTCATTATGAAGAATCTACTGTCCATCCACCCCTGTGGATTCTAGATTGGTTGGTCAGTTTTTCTACCTAGTTATATACTTTGTTATAAATGACACATATGACAGACATCTAATAGAACTAAGTTTGCAGCATAGATAAGTTTTTAACTAATATCTAACTGATACAAAAGAAGACTCTCTCACTATTTTCATATCGGTATACAAGCTATATGAAGTGATCTTCTAATGTCAAAAGGATTTTTACTACTCTCTAAGGAAAAAGAAAGGGAGTGAAGAAGCATAGAATTTCATCCCTGAATTTGTGCCTTCCAAGACTAAGAGCAAGAAAGCTTAAGTGCCTTTATACATTTACACTATATTTCCCTAAAACAACATTGCATTTGTCTGAGGTGATTTTTGCTCTCAACATCCTCTAAGAGAAAGAATTATATCTACTGACGATTTTGGTATTTGCACCTTTCATTCTTTCAGTAATTTCTTTTTTTCTCCAGAATTCATACACATACTTTATTTGCTACTTTTTTGCTTTGCGGCTTTTTAAATACTCAGAATTATTTTCCAGATTTATACATGAAATTCTGCATTCATTGAACCCAATGACAAAAACTTCATGTTTTCTTAAAGTCCTAACTTTAAAGCATTTTGGGAAATGAACCAGAAAATGTTCGCCATTTGTTGTTGAAGTTTTGATGTTAATCTGCTTTAACACACTGCTGAGGAGATAGAACACAGAGATATTCCACAGGGATACCTCCACATCTACATTTTACAGTATTTGTTCAGAGGAATGATTTATTAAATTAATTCAACTGTAAAGACAATTAGGTAAAATAGTTCAAAGAAACATTCCCCCCCCCCTCCCCCCCCCCAGTTTACAACTTTCTGTTCTTGAAATAAATATAGCTTTTAGACTAGAATGACAAGTGGACAGATTACTTTCAGAAAATTGTACAGATCAGTTTGGAAAGTGTACAAAATTGCCCCAGTGAGATATATGTCTCTATCACCTTATGTACCTTATTACTTTATTTCAGATTCCTTTGGTTTGAACCATCTCACTTTTGTCAACTTGATGCCACTCAGTAACTTCCATTTTTTCTTAACAATAGTCTTCCCAAAATACTAACAAGTACAAGATCCTTACAAACAATGTTTGTCATGTCAGTCAGAGAGACTAGTGAGTACTGAACATTTAAATTCCTTTGATAAATCTGTAAATCCTACTGCCCAGGGTTCGTCCAAGCCTTTCTTTTTATCATCACTATTTTACCCTATTAAAACAGAAATAAAAATGTCTTAAAAAGCAAGAGCCCAAATTGTCCACTAGCATACATCAGAATAAATCCAGTGCTAAAACGTTTCTGTACAGCTGAGATGTACAGATGTCCTATTACTTTTTGCACCATGAACTTGACATATGGACGAGCAGTTCTTTAAACTACTCTCATGCACATTTTGCATAATTGTTTCTGAGAGAATTGTAAATTGTTGGTATAAAAATTATTCTATTTGTTAAATTCAAACACAAACTGCCTTTTTTATTTTGGTTTGGACACACATCTATTTAGATAAGATTTTGTTGTTTACTTTAACATTCTAACAATGATTTGTCATTTAAAAACTTATACTACTAATTCATAAATTCACTGAAAGCCCCTGAAGATCTGTATTGTTTAGTCATTCTATGTATAGTACAGTAATAAACATTGATTCAAATTTAGCACTTAGCTAACAGGCTTGTTATAGTGCTGACAATATTTCAATAGGTCAATAAAATAAGGAAACACAGGGTAGATCAGTCAATAAGTTTAATAATGTCAATTTGTTTGCATGCCAAACCTCCAAATCAATCAAACGTGTATGCAAATAGCTCTATTTAATCTGGATTGAGAAGAGAAGATACTTAAGGGTATAATGAAAATTGAAGCTCTTCTTTACTTCTCTGCATAAAGTGCATCACCATCAGCATAAAAAATACAGTTAATTTTCAATGGGTAACAATTAACTGCTTAACCAATGAAAATAATGCTAAATTTCTTTTAAGATTTATGGTCCAGTTTCAGCCAAGTACCTAATTCTTTGTCTAACTTCAAGTAAAAGCATAGCCTGGTTAAAGATAATGGAGCAAGCTATGTAGCTGTTACAAAAGATGAATGCTTAAGAAACTCACTGACATGCACTTTATATCATGGAAGAATATGCCTTCTTTCCTTTTGATTGTGTATCTTGTCAATAAGTGAACTTTAGAAGTCAGTGTGGATGAACATTTAACCACTACCTAAACACAGACCTCAATGCTCTATTAATGTCAAAACCTGCATCTTTGGAAACCTAGCAGAGAAGATCTTTGAAAAAAGCATTTGGGTGGGGTGGGCAGGGAAGGTGAAAAAGGGGAAGATAAAGGAAGATAAAAGAAGAATACATATTTATGCTCTTTATTCTGTTGTTTGAAGGTAGCCTGACTAGCTTTTGAGTTTAGTATCTCTTTCATTCACATTTGTGAAGTGCAGTTCCCTATGTTTCTAGTAACAAACAAACTGATTGCATAAATCTGGAGTGGCTACATACTTCATACCTCACTGACAACTATTAACTTTTTCTTGTCATTAAATGGACTTCATGATAGTTTGCTTTGCATATACACTGAAGCAACTACAAGATCAGAATGAAAAAAAAAACAACTGAGCAAGAAGATCTGTTGAGCTACAGTTTAATCGAGGAGTGCCCAGGAGGTGGGGAAACTAGCTCAAATATTTTTTCTGCATGAGTCACCTGAATCTGTAATGTATATGTGCTCACCAACAGACTACAGAGTATTTTGAAGATGGGGAATAGGCTTTCTAAGTCTGCCTTGTTGAAATTTTCAGTATTCGTATATAATTAAATATTTATTGGATCGGAAATAGATTGATGTAATGAGAATTACTCTAGCCTTGTAATAGAAGGAGAGACTGAGTTACAGTTCCTTTTCCAATGAATGCTTATGGATTTCATATTAAAGAATTTCATATTAAGGTATTATTAAAGCAAAGGACTAGAGTGCAATTCTTATTATTCCTCCCTAACCAGTAGGCAATAAAGTAATTCTTATCCTCTTTCTGATTCAATGAATATTTAATTATTTCATACAAAACTGAAAATTTCAATGAGAATATGCCCACTTTTATTGTATTCCATAACTATAAGTATTTGACTATTCAACTCAACCATTACATAGGAGGAAAAGATGTCCATAGAGATGTCCATAGAAGAAGTGACTTGTGCTCCAGTCTTTCACATTTGGAAAAGTGCTCTACCAACTCAGCTTCAGCATAAAAGCATGTGATATCACACAGTCTTGTCTCACATTTTCATAAGACAAATACTAAAATTCAGAAGATTTTAATTGATGTAGCCCCCATGGAGAAAAGTACTTCATTCCAGAAAGGTGTGCTATTTTGTGAGAGATAATGTAAATCCAACAGATAGGTAAAACTTAAAATATGTTCTTGTCTTCAGTAATTTCCCTTAGTGGCTTCTTGCCAACCAAACATTTTGGGATTCCATTCAAGCTCTTTCTTTGTCTTTTTAATAATTTCCCTGGACAAGGTTGAAGGGATGCTATTTCCTATAGGCACCATGAGATCCCAACTTTGCAGAAAAGTGCTGTGTAACCTGACTTTAACCATCCTGTTCTCTTCCTTGTACCACATAAGACATTTCTTTCAATAACATTGATACAGAACATTTACTGTCCTCATAAGCGCCAGATTTGACTTCTCAGTAGCTGAGCTTACACTGCAGGGGTGCGCTCTGTAATGTACTTCAAGACCCTGCTTCCCAAGTGCACACTCAGTGCTTATCTTACCTGCCTGTGCCCCTGCTTGTGCTGGTTCCTGTGGAGGGATGTCTAGATTCAAAGAAGGGGAGAGCTGATATGTAGTTCTGACTTGCATCTTGCATATTAACCCTCAGTGACTACTAATGAAGTTACTTAAGTAAAAAGGGACCTACAAATGGAAAGAAAGAAGAAAAAGGGGTAAGTTGAAGAAGTGCAAATGCTAAGAATTAGAATTCTTCAGAAGCGTAACACGTGACTGGAAAAGATTCACAACAGAAATTACATCTATTTGTGACGATGAATAGCACTACTCAGAAAGGCAATGAACAGAAGGGATCTCTTTTATCTGCAATTGTTGGGCAGAAGCATTAGATTTACCATTATTCTACTGAGAAAAAAATGCAAGGTGGTTATGAGACTGCAGTATATGAAAAATGTGCTATATGAAGTTACACTAAAAGTGCTTAAAGATAATCATGTTCATGTTAGTGTTTCTAGGACCTAAAATGGAGGGAAGCTAATACACTACACAGTCTCAATGAAAAGAGCGAAGCAGAAAAAAGCATGTGATGCTTCAGAAACTATAAGGCAATGGAGATCAGCAAGAAGGTGACTCATAACAATTGATATAATGGGTTGGACTGTCAGCACAGTGCATGTCTTCCTAGGAATGGAGAGACATATGGTTAACTGGCCTTTAAGACACTTAGGGTGAACCATAATAATCCCTATCGAACACCATGGAGCATTCTACCTGTTCTCAGTGTTTAACAGTGTGATGGATTATTAAAACAGAAATTTCATTGTGTGAAGATCACCATTTCATGACGATAAAAACTGTGCCCTTTTCACTGTTCTCATAAAAACTGTGCCTACATTTATAATACCACAATTGTTCCTTCTCCATATGAAAATATGGAGAAATATTGTCCAGGATCAAGTCCCAAGTGACTTGACAACAGCCTCACTGGCAAGTCTCTCTAATTAGGGAAAAAAAAAGGTGGAACATCTCATTTTGTATGTTTGATCAAGTTTTATCTGATTATTTTTTGATTCTGGATAAATACCAATGTTCTATAGTTATAAAGAACAGCACTACTTCACTTAAAAAGAAAAGTGAAAGGAATGTAAACCTTTGAATTAGACCTCAGCAAACATTAAATGGCTTGTAAGTCAGAGGAATAATTGCATTTATTACAACTTCATCACATTTTTTTTTCATACAAAGTGGAAAACATTATCATTTGGGAGATGTTAGGTTAGCTGTACTCAGTTCACTTGCTGCTAAAAGGATATAGTGTGAAACGGAATGTCTCCTAGAGCTTTTTTCCAGTACACAGACTAAATTAAGTGTAATTTTCTGTTAATTACCTGTAGCACTACAAGCTACGTAAATTTTCAGTATCAGTACACTGTGCTTTAGTATATGAGCCTTTGATGACAAATTACATCTACTTTTAATATGTTTTATTCTGTCAGACCGTAAGAGGACTATCTGGTATATCTGAAAGTTCAGGCTTCTATGCTTACTTACATATGAACATCTTCAACACTGATTGCAGCAGTGGAAAAAAATCATACATAATGGCAGTATATCTGGTGACCTAAATATTATCTTTGCATCAAGATATGCCTTAACTGATTATTCCTAAACTACATCTAATAGCTAATATCTTTTTCCCCACAATATTGTCAACAATGCCTAAATGTTCTTACATGAGTAATATTTCACCAAATATTTACTTGAGTGGTTTTCCTCTGCATTTTAAATTTTTGCTGATGTTACATTTCTTGGCCCAGAATCTGTCTCCTAATAAAAGTGAAAGGTCTTCAAACTCTTCCGTCTACACAGTTTAGGAATTATCACCACAGAACACTCCTGCTTACAAGAGGAGTATTTTTAATGACATGTTGGTAAAAATTTATAGATGTTAAGGAACTGAAAAACTAGGAGACTTAGCAAATGTCATTAACATACGAGAACTAACTGGTGACTCAGATGAAAGAAATGCGATGCATTTGTTTACTGCTCAACAGTTTACCCTCCACAGGTATAGAGGCTGCAGATTGATTTTTTTCTCCTCTCTTGTTCACATCAGAAGCTAGTCCCCATTCACCTTCAGAGAAGTAACATTAAGCATGTGTCAGCCTAGGAGCCTTTTCAGAATACAGACCATAGTCTCATGGCTAGCTGATAACAAAATACATTAAAAACTTCTCTACCGTAAGGAGATTGGGCAGTGCCATTAGCAAAAACCTAAGGACTGGTGCTTTCTTTTATGTTTACTCACTTACTAGAATATCTGTTTTTAGACATGATCATCTTTCTGGGGACATTTACACATTTAACATTTAAAAATCAATTTAATTTTAAACATATCACCTGTATTAAATTCAAACCAAGATATGAAATATTCCTAACTATATTCCAGTGTTTTCATGAGTATCAGCAAAAGGCAAAAGTAGAGTTGGAGTTGAAGTTCAGTTCCATCTCAGGTAAACCTGCTGGATGCCTGATTTGCACGGTTTCCTAGTGATGGCAAAAAAGGCCAATAGTTAGCTGACAGTAAAGGAAAAACAGGTAATTCAAGTTAGAATCTATCAGATGTGACCTAGAAACCACATAGACAATAAACTTAGAGCCATTAAGGTAACTTTTTTTTTCAATTGATTTTCATAAAATGGTAATTTTGGCCAGTATTTTAAACAAACCTAAGGGAGTTAGGGACCCAGATCCCAGTGAAATTCCTCATCCTGAATATAATGAGATTAAATCCCTTAGGCTGTTTTGGAGAGCTTAATCTTGATGTTTTAGCTTAAACTACAGTCATTGAATATATAATACAAGTTGCCTGAAGACATGATGGTGTTCCATTCAGCTAATAAAGGGCTCCAGTCTGAAGAGAAATGTGCATGGATTATTTAAGAACCAGAGGAATATTATCTTTCCTTACTGCATGTTAGAAATATTCATTAAACCTCAAATAGTTCTGTGCTTAAAGTATAAAATTCTAAGAGCTTCATCCTGCTGTTCCTCCAAATATTGACAAAGCACTTAAACTAAAACTGAAATGATGTAACTTTGGGGAGGGGAAAGGTGGAATCTGATGAGAAAAAACCTTGCTTGCACTGCAGAGTATAAGTCAGTTATTACACACAGATGGAGATTTATCACTTTCAAACAAAAAAGAAACATGGCCTGTATCTGGGCTGACTGAACACTTGGAGGGGATTTCTTTAACTGAAAAGTTTTCATTTATTAAGAGTATCTTTTTGTTTCCCAAGTTATATTTTACTTTTGTGATCAAAAGAAAATTTCAAATTTCTTGGGCAAAACGTAGCTACCAAAAATCAAAAGCAAAGCTTCTAGTGGTTTATTTAGTGATTTAGCCCCTACAATGCCAACCCATTTCTGACCTATCTACCTTAGAGTTCAGTTTCACATGAACCATTAATTTCTGTAATCGCCCCGACAACCCAACTCCTTTTTCTTTTTACCGACACTTGTATAAACACTACAAAATAGCTATGAAAATGTTCATACTTTGGTTTGAATCACAGAACAGGTGCAGAGCTGCTCAGGAACACAGGGAAATTAGCATGCAAAAATATGTAGTGTGATCTGGGCATAATAAGATTCAGAGAAGAGTTATTCTATCTGTATTAACTTGGTCTATTAGTACAAAAAAATCTTTTTGTTCTATTAATTCTATGCCAAGTAGGTTGTCTTTTGTGTTATTTTCTTACCTAGACAAGCATGTTGAAAATGATTAGCCAGTAATAAGGCTGCTAGTTTGCTTTGCCACTGTCTGCCCCCTCCTACATCCTGGGAACTGATTCCCTTTCATGTGGCTTTTGTTAAGATCCCACACTGACAACGGCAGCTTCATAATGAACTCCAATCTGGCTTTTCAGCCTAATAGTGGAACACAGTAATTCCAGTTTTTTTGGTTTGGGTGTTGTTTTTTTTTTTTTTTTTTTCCAAAGCAGATGCATCTACATTAGTGTTTCAGTTAGGATTTGAAGTGTGCTTTTGAAATGAATCCATTGATAATACCTACTGTGCTTTGAACCATTTTATAGAGAAGTCTCAGACCACACAAACTGCTGGATGTATCATTCTTTCATCCTTCTGGATGAAACCAAACAACACAACAAAGCCCAGGAGGTACCCTAATGCAGTTCACCTGTTAGTGGGCATTTGTCCCATGGTACCAGACTAGAGCTAGAAGATAGAAAAAAACCATGAAACATAGAGACGGTGAGTCCTCAGCACCACCTGGTTTGTTCTATAGACTTTTTCTGTCATACTGCCTAGCCACTGTTTCACTTAGATCTATTGCTTCCATAAATGATCTATCACATTGAGTTGTGTTCACATTACACGCTAAAGAAAATGAAGCAAACAAACAAAAAACTTATTCTAGGAAAACAGATAAGTTCACGATTACAAAAAGTCAGAATCACTGTTGGAAAAAAAAAAAGCATCAAATATGAAGAAATAATTAAGATAAATGTGAAACTAATCTCTTATGTATACTTTATAAAAGTATCTTAACAGAAGAAAAAGTCTCCATATAATAATAGTCTCTGTCTTTCCTCAGTGTAGAGAAAAGTCTTGTTTGGAAGTAAAGATAATTCTGTTGATCAAAATCCCCTAACTTTGCTTCACTCTTTTTTCCATTTTCTTGCCTACTCAAAGGCCAGAAAACTTTCTTTGCAAATTGCTCTTATTTCAGTTTTCTGTATTCAAACAATTTTTATAGCAAGTTGGGGTTGACAATAGAATAGAAGTATTACAGAACAGCAGCAAATCTTGAAGAGTTTGAGCGCAGCAGAGACTGGTCTTGAAAACTGCATTTACCAGTATGGAACCTGGATGAGGAGGACAGAAGGACATGCGATCAAATCAGTCTGTATGCACATGTATATACCATCTGCATGTGTATGGTTGCAGTTCTGTCATATTTAGTGATAAATTTGTGAATATTGTGCCCTCTAAGAGCAAGGCCAGGACAAAGAATGTAAAGGCTGCCCAAGGATTTCTAAGAACAGTGCATTCTCTCTTCAGCTTTGCTCCTACCCTGTTGAGGTCTGTGAGTGAGAGAATGTGTGCACATTGAAACAGCATAGAAAATGATCAAAAACCCACAAGAAGGCATTTGACAGAGTGAAGAGAACTATTAACCAAGGCCATACTACAGAAAAGCTGCTTTAATAAGAATGTGAGAATGCTTTAGTAGAGTACTGAAGCGCAGCTAGAAGCCCATGCTGCTTAGACCCTTGACAGCGAAAAAGGAGAAAACACTCAGCTGTTAGAGGAGCTTCTGGCTGTGGATTTTTTGGAATGGAATGATTCCACAATTAAAGGGGATGGATAAGCATTCTGATAATGAGCCATTAGAAAACCTCTAATGACACTTTTTAAAAAGTGCTACTGATGACTGTACACTTCTGCTATGACTCATGGCACTGCAAGGTGAGAATAAGACAACTGAACAGTCAAAAAAGATGCCACATACAGCTATCAAGACACAGCATCCCAAGTAGCACACAGATGTCTACCAACATGTGTAAAAGACTTTACATCTTTGCATTAAAGTCTCCAGACAATTTAACAGTATTCAGAAGTGGAATAGTGTGGGCTGGGGCGGGGGTGGGGGGGAATTCCATTTCAGGATTTATGAGATCACAAGAAGGAAGTGACACAAATGATCATTTTTGTATTAAAGTATGACGGGAAGAAATGGGTTTGTGCAAGACTGAATTTTGTTTAAATGTTTGAACAACAATCCCAGAAGATTTTAAAGCTAGTATCAGAGGCTGGATAAAGTGTATATACCTGGGGACAAAAGGTTAGCTGGAACCTAAATGCAGAGTATATAACTACTGGTGAGGTTTGATAGCTCAGCTGCAATATATATAGACTATAATAAGGTGTCCAAAATGAAAAGTGGCTGGTTAAAGAATAAGGCTCTACAACCCTCTGAAATTCTAGACCTGATACTAAGAAAAGGCAACATCATATTGAGTGACAAGTATAGTATAGCTACTGTAGATTACTACTCCATTTTGTGAGATGGTGAGCATTTGGAAAATACTCAGGAAATGAAAGGCACATTTTCCAAGTATCTGACATGACAGAAAAGAGGCACATGGTACATCACAGCAGAAGATGAGAATCTGAGTACCAGATGTTTTCTACTGGTCACTCAGAGAGCAATAGGAAGGGCAGTCAGCAGAAAAGATGCCTGATACTGATGGCAAAAGCAAAACAAAAGAAAAACAGTAACAAGCTGGTGATATTTAATAACTACACATCATTCCAGAGTCCAGATGATAGGACAATAAGGAAAGAAATAAGGATGAAAACACTCTTAGAGGAGACACTGTCAGGCTAAAGTAACTTTATAAGTTTCTGATTTTACAGCTCTTGTAATGCACTGACAATTTTTAAGACACTTTGAAGGGTGAACCTTTGCATATCACACTGTCAGGTGGTTGCTGATGTCATTTCTGCAGTCGCATTTACCAGCGCTTTCCTTTCTCCATTCATTGCATTTTTATCCTGTTCGACAGAAGTCTGTCAGAGTCAGCCTAAAGTAACTTTATAAGTTTCTGATTTTACAGCTCTTGTAATGCACTGACAATTTTTAAGACACTTTGAAGGGTGAACCTTTGCATATCACACTGTCAGGTGGTTGCTGATGTCATTTCTGCAGTCGCATTTACCAGCGCTTTCCTTTCTCCATTCATTGCATTTTTATCCTGTTCGACAGAAGTCTGTCAGAGTCAGCAAACGTGCTAAGGCTGAAACTACCTTTTGGATGGTACGGTCACTCTATCATTGAAGCACCTGGCAGAGTGCTGGCTTATACTTAAGCAAGGCTTAGAAATTCCCCACTATGCATCATAAGTACAACTTACCCTTCATTTTACTTACATCAATTTGAGTAATAAATCATAGTTCCTTTACTGAGACAGAGCTCAAGACCATTTTCTCATTTAACAGCTTTCATCTTTATGATGTTCTATATAATGGATATCACAGTACACTAATGAGTTTGCCAGCATTATCAGAAGATGTATCACTATCTACATAGTTCCTTTTTATCCCTAGAAAGGCTGCATGAAGTTATCAGTTTTATAATTTCTCTCCACTTATATGGATTATATAGGTAAAAAATCATGGTTCTTTAAAAATACTTTGAAACATTCTTCTTATTTAGCAATGTTCTTAGTGTACAGTTACGGTTATGTTTTCTCATTAATAGTGATATACTGTGTCTCAGTCAATAGTCAGTATTTGTCTAAAAGGAGAGTGTGACCACACACAGAAGTACTTAATTTTCAAAATACAATTAAGAACTGATCTACAGAATATGGGACTTTGTTTATTTTATCCACAGGATATTAATGCCCATGTCTGAAATGCAGTATTAAAAATAATAGATTGAATTTCCAGTATCGCTGTTTGAGAATCACCGAATGTTTCTGTAAGGCTACAGGACAAGCTTTTTTTTGATGAAAAGGTGTGAAATACATCAGAAATATAGAGGAACAAGGAAAGAAGATGGAAGATGGCTCTTCTGCAATAGACCTTTAAAAAAGAATCTTTGCTGTTTTGAAATTAAAAAAAAAATACCAAAAAGATTATGTGGATTTGCAACTTATTTTTGTTACTGTAAATCTTGTGCTTAAAATTGCTATCAAAACTATCATTAAAGATTTTCTACCCTCAGTGGCATAACCTGAGGGAAGACTAGAGCTGCATGATCAGCAGGCCGAAAGTTGTCCAATATTTGCTGACAACATCTTGTAAGAGCTGCAGGAAAAATGGTTTCTAGCACTGGTGTTCTTTGGAGCTATCTTGATAACGTTTCGAGTTTTTGCATAAAATTTTGACTTCCACAGTAGAGACAAAGACAGGAAAAAAAAAAAAAAAGGATGATACATCTGAAAAAAATAAACTAAGCCACAAACCATATGTTGCATAAAAAGTTTTGAAAAATATTTTCAAGTTTTCTTTATTAGTTTTGTTTTATACCAGCCATAGAGACTGATGCACCCTCAACACAGCAATTCACTCCATGGCCTCCATTCTGCACAGACTTCAGTCCAACTCTACAGCCTACGTAGGGTACCTCAACACCTATACCCATCCAAAAGATGACTTCTCTAAACTGCAAAGCCATTTGCATTCCTTTCCCCTCCTTGTTCACTTCAATCTGAGATACATACTTCTCCTCAGCATTCCCTGATTACTGCCTTAAGCAATGGAATTTCACATGTATATCAGGTTTGTCAGATTGATTTTTTGAGTCGACCAACTACTTCCCAGCAGTGGCATGGCTAAACCCCTATGTTTTCAGTGTAGATTAAAACATTGATTACTATTCTAAGGACTCTTTTCAAGCCCAGAACAGCAGATGAGGTTGTACATGCTTGACTGAGTAAATACACTGGCTATTTCTTCTTACATTACAATTTCACCTTCCTTCAGAGACTTTGAGCATATAACCCTGCTTTAGTGTCACTGAAAATCGAATAATTTGAGGAAAACAAGAGCAAAGTTTTTCTTTAAAAATCACTGAGTTCCCTCAGTCACCCATTCTGCTATCAGTGGAGGAAGCAGTCAGAAAAAAGAGTGCCCAGTTTCACCAAACATTGATGAACTTGGTGAAATAGTTATTTGCAGTCAGGATCTTAATCTTCCATTTTATGCCCAAAGATACTACCTGAGCTGAGTTCTGAGTGCTTATTGCAGGCACATCATAGTTAAATAAATAAGTGCTCTAGCAAAGCTCTTATAATCCAGGCAGAGAAAACAAAAAAAAATGGTGGGAAGAGAAATGGGCATACAGAAGTGAAATGATTTGTTCAAGATTCTGTGGTTAATTAGATTTACAGCAGTGCACAGAAACTAGTATTCTGAAATTGGCGTGAGAGCCAGTAGATATTACTGTCTTCTCTCAGGATATGCTCACATATATCACAGGGCAAGCTCACTCACAGCAATTCAAGATATGGAGAACAATGCCAAGATAAATTTTATATTACTTCTGCAAAAGCTAACTATTCCTTCACTATCACTAAAGATCTATTCACAAAAAATCACAGTTGAAATACTGTTCTTTGTTGTCATTTGCATAACATTTATCCAGCTATTTATCTCTTGCATGACGTTTCCCTTACCAAGAGCAGACAGCTTGTAAGAAAGTGTATTAAGTGAAAGTGATATACATTTAAATAAAACAATTTTCTGAGAAGTAATTTACCCTTCCTACTTTACTAGCCATAGAATTCAGTAGTTCTGAAGTGCTGTATATAATGAATGCTGACCTCACAGGGCTAAGCAATAATTGTCATTTTTCTGTCTTAAAGATTGCAGCTATTATTTATTTATAGTATAATACACTCAAGTTGTCATTCACCCCATGACCGTGCCACCAACCACCTTTATTCCACAGTATAAAAGAAGACTGCTCAAGGGATACATTTCTAAATGCAAATTACACAAAAGTTATTAAAGCAACAATTGCTCATAATGCCGAAATATCGAGGATGGTGAGGCAAATGCCATGGAGAACAACAACAGAACCTCAGCTCACTTCAGTGGGCTCTATCTCAGATTTTACTATGTCTCAAATCCACACTGTAAAAAGCGGTGCTAGTCTTCATTTAACTGTGCTGGTTAACTTTCAGACTCTTTCAGTGTCTTTTTGCCAGCTTCATTCCTGGCTCTGGTTTATTTGAAGAACTGGAAAAAAAGGCTCAAACTCATTTCTGCAGGAGCTGACAGCCTTAACTCCTGATGCTGCAGCGGGCTTCCGGGCCATACAGCAGTGGGGCAGGAGCTCTTGTTCCTCTGGGAGATAATAAAATCAACAACTTAAACTGTGATGTTTAAAGCCTTCCCCCCCACCCATAAAACACACAAACATGCACAGGTACACAACTGCATGAGGTAACTGAGGTTTTTTGTGTATTATCAGAATCCTCACACTGGGAACTTGTGAAGTGATTGTTTTCATCTTTTTCTGTAAATAGAGGGGGATGAATAATAAAAATAGTTACTTGCTATCTCTAGGATAGATGGAGAAGCTATCAGTGTGCCATTTTGATGAAGAACTTCTCTTTAAAAAAAGAAACAAAGCAACAACAATCTCAGATTCTGCACAGGGACTGCACAGCCAATTCAGAAGCATCCTGAGGGGTTTTAGTACATTTTCTGAACTTCAGGGCTGTATTTAATATGACTATTTCTATTTTTCAAATGAAGATAATTGAAAGAAGCAGGCGAATCATAAATTCTTAATGCTAATAGACCTTTAATTCCTATCCAACATAATTTTTACATGTTTATATGAATATATGTATTTTACATCTATTGTTGCTTAGAATATAAGAATTTAATATTAAAAATATTATCTTTGGATGTTAAAATTTAACTATATTGATCCTAATGCTGCAAGTTATCTAAATACTGACCTCATAATTAGACAATGATACACTTAAATAATCTTCAAAGTCTGCAACTTCTAGCCTGATTTTCATCAGCACTGAGCATTCCCAGCTGGATCCAAGAATATCCAATATGTTATAAGATTGTCTCTTTACATCTAAGATATAGGTACTCAGGCAAATTTCCTTAAGAAAAATTTATATTAATTTGCATTAATGAAATAAGCTTGCTTAGAAAATTGTTAATTCATTACACAGAGCATAAGACCTTTACTTAGCAATGTGTCAGGAAACTCACTCATCTACTAAAGTAAGCAAGTGATTTGTATAGGTTAATTCCAAACTGAAGGACAACAAGTCCCTTTCTCCTCCCCGAAATTCTCATGGAAGAGGGCTTCTCAATAGAAAATATTCCTCTGGAAAAGATTTGGTCAAATCTCTTAAGGAAAGAGCAAGGAGCAGTGAGATCCATTGCTGAACAAATGGTAGATTTCTCCAAATCTGCTCTACCAAGCTGAATGTAAATCCCTGCATCTGTGCATGGAGCACTCAGCTCTCCCAGTTTCATCACCCATCTATGCTGTAGCTTCAGATTGGCTTCAGGTGTCCTGGCTGTGCATACCCACTGAAGACCAACTCCCCAGAAGGTTAGTTCTCCTTATAGTACTTTACTCAAAGAGCCTTTGAGGAGATCCAAGAAAAGGCCATTCATCTTAGGCTTTAATGTCCTCAATACTGTAAACTCTTCAAAACAATGTAATGGTAATGCATGGTTCTTAGCTTCCTCCATACCATTCCTGAGGACCCTACAAAGAGCCCTTGCAGGAAGGAAGAAAGGAAGAGATTTGTCTCAGGACTAAATGACGCAGCCAAAACAGCACTGTTCTTTTCAGACCTTTTTTCAAAGACTTACAGATTTTGCTGTTGTATTGCATTTTAACTGTAGATGTATTGTTCTTACAGACACATGCAGATCATTTGCAACACTAAGGTCACAGACCAAATTCTATTATTAAGCTACAAATCCAAAGCATTTTAGCCCTCTATAGCCTACAGGGCAATGTGACCTTCCAGTATCTGAGAATATGAGAAAAGTTCACTCCTTAGCATTCACACTTTCAATCACAATGAGCAGCCTACACATGATGATTCTCTAGATACTGACAAATGATAAAAAGACTGATTATTGCTCTTCCTTTTTCTTCTTTTCTTACTGATTTGGTAATGGTAACTGCTCAAACGTCTTTGCATGCTTTATTGTCATCATTTTTATCTTTTTGCTATCCTCCTTTTTGGATAAGACTGGCCTAATAATCTAGTGATGATGATACATATTCTGAGACTGAAAAGAGAGAGATCTGAGAGCTAAATAAATCAAGTCTCCTTTAACAGTGACTAGTACTGATACGGGCTGTGAATCTCATATTTTGCTTCAACAACCAGCACTGTGTTTCACCTCAGGCTCTGTTTAAGGTGATCCTCTTACAGTTTGAGTGAACCATGCAGTGGTCAGCAGCACACACAGCAGTTTCAATATCAGAATATATTAAGAATTTAAAATTATCTTGCACAAACTTTGTCTTTTTATTAAAAAAAAACATACAAAGTGTTCTGTTCCTTAATTTCTTAGCAATACTAAATTATTTTATTTGACTCTTCCTAGTAGCTGGGTCTGTGAAAGTTATTTAAAGCACCCTAGCTGGATATTAAGGACAGATGCTTTGTTTTTGCACCACTTTGGGAAGGGCGGGGGGGGATAAAATCAAAATAAAAAAATTAATGTCTTCCAAATTTAGAAGATGAGCCTTAGTCCACTAATATGTATTTAGTGATCAGTAAGCCTGACATTCAGAAACACATGTGGGAGTGCTCACCTGGTCCACCCTTGGCAAATGGCCTGGAAAACAAGACTTGTTAAAATAGGCAGATAGGACAGTAAGTAAACTGCAAGAAGTACCAGATCAGGCATTAGAGAAAACACTCTTCAGGTTTCTTTTTCACTTCTAAATAACAAAGCACTGGAATAGATTTCTGCAGAGTTTGTAGTTTCTCTGTCTTTGAATGCCTGCAAGAACAGACCTCTGCTTGGAGCAGGAAGATGATTAGGTATCCTTCCAAGGTCGTGTCCTTCTCCGTGATTTTATGCTACTATATAATAACAGGTTGCATCATAAAACACATACTCTGAACGTGGACCCATAATTAGGTAGAATGAGAGTATGTTCTGAAGGACACTTGCCCAGAACATTTCAGCTCCTGAACTGAAGCTACAATGTATGCAGTGGAGAAGGCGGAAGACTGCAAGGTGGTCTCACATTAAGGATGCTCTGAGCAGCTGGCTTCTTTCTCTTTCTATGGCACAGAGATCTTCTCTAACAACAGGCAAAATGCAAGGCTTGCTGAATTGTAGTCACTGAGTAAAGCATTATGGCTTCTGCCTTCCTTCCTACCCTACTGAGCTTCTTGTTGTTTTGCCTTTCTGTAGATTACCATCCCCAAAACAGACTCAGCACAACTGGGTGTCTGTCAGTATCTCAGCCGCCCGGGCACACTGATGACAAAGGTAACGCAAACCTACTTCCTCAGCGATTTAAGCAAAATCACTGCACTGTGAATGGCAATGGCTGAGGCAGTAGCAGATGTTTTATTCTGCTGACTCTTCTCTGAGGGAGGGACATTTTGGGTGGACAGCTTGGTGCAGTAACATTTTACTGCTCATCTCCTGAGGTGAGCAAATATCAGCCCAGCTTATCCGTCAAGAATCCTGACACTACACTTTTCACAGTTATAAGCAACTGTATAGTCTTTATCTTCTGTGTACCTAATTTGAGATTCAGTTCTGAGACCAGTGGACACTCTATGTAAACCAATTGGTGACTTTTCTTATGCCCTGTGAAGTGGGGCTAATATCACTTCCTCTCCTGTGATCAGACTGTATACCATGCTCTAAATGAGGCAGATACAAATAGTATGTTATCATGCACTCATGTTTATATAGAAGCAGATAATGTGAAACTGTGCTTAATAGGGCATTTTTAAATATTGAGTGCAAGACATCCCCTCTGACCATTAGGAGAAAATAGGTATGTGTTTATGTATTTATTTGCCACAGGGCTTTACAATTTTTTATTTTTTTTTTTTTTTTTTCCTGACTTTTTTGGAGCTGTGGGATTCATGATTCTTCTATTCTCACTCTTAAAAGTGGTGTTCTTCAGTTAGGAAAAGAAAAAAGTTATTTGCCTCCTCCTTGACTCATCTTTCTTTAGCTCTACTCTCCCCTCCACCTTGGAAATTCTTTATTCCCCTTCCCAGCCTCTAATTATCATCTCAACTTTAGCAGTTGATTTCAGTCTCTGCCTGCACTTGAGTCCAAGCTTTCTCTCTCTATATATATAGGTATTTTTCCTACTGTGTTTCTCTGTCTCTCCCTCCTCAAGTTTCTCATCACCACCTCTACTATCCAGCAGTTTTCTTACCTCAGTCTGCGTTGACCTTCTTTTCCCTGGATTATCTGGTTTACCACCCAGATACCCTCAGATGGGCCAGACTGCTTTCTCCATGTTGCTTATGTCCAGTAGCAAGTTCCTCTGAGGCTAAAAGTGATGGAAGTTTACTAATTTCAATGCAGATGTTCAAAACTAGAACCAGACAGACAAGCCACAGATCTGTACAGCTATCGTTTCAATGGAAATCTTTTTGAGTAGGAGGCTTAAGCACATACAGGTTAGGCACAACCTTTGAAGAACTTTATAGTTAAAAGTTAAACCAATAATCATGTCTAAACTAAATTTTTTTAAGTCAGGGTAAATTTTCATGGGGTAACAACATGTTCATCCCTCATTTAACAATACTTCTCTAGCGCAAGAACATTTGATCAAAACATTTCAAAGAAAAAGGCAGGATTTACTCTTTAAATGAGCAATACATAAAAATAGAAGAAAGTATTTCTTATAATGCTGCTGCCCTGTCATGCTTATTTTCTATAAGGCTGAAACATTTTCATGAATATTTACCCCAAATTCACCCAAACCCATATCAAAGAAGGAAAACTGCATGTAAATGCTTACAAGTTGGTGGACTGAAAGAAAGTTTTTAAGAGAAGTATTGAATAACTCTAACAATACTTGTCCAGCCTATGTGAAGCACTATTTTCTGTGGGACTATTTGTGTCCCTGATACGGGACCATTTATCTAAGTAGGGATATCAAAACCAGGTAGTAGCAGTGCATGACTCATACTCCAAAATTAAGATGGGCAAAGGCAACTTCAGATTTTCCATGATATTACAAAAGACCTGACTCATTTCAAGAGGTCCACACAATGTCCACTCATCCACTGATGTTATGTCTGCCAGTGACATTACCCTTCTGAGATCAGTAGTACCGGTGGCCATCAGTGGCTAATAATTCATTTTTCCCATCTCACTAGACGTAGTTTGTATTTTATAGCTGTTCTCTGTCACCTACAATAAATTATTTCCTAGCTCTACTACTGACTTAGGATTGTTGGATGTGTTCAGGTCTAATTTCATTAAAACGAATCTCGTGCTGGCATGTAGGAGGGAAGCAGTCTAATGATATTAGCTAAAGAACTTTTTTCCTAATGCTGTCTGGCATCTGAAAAAGCAAAACCAGCTGACATCCATGATGTTAATCTGCTAATTTTTTTCAAAAATCTCTGAGGAGGAAATGTACATTGCATAGTTATTGTCTTTCTTTGTATACAATAGCAACAATCATTTTGATCCCTGTTTAATAAGATAACAAATCTAATTTTCAACTCTGCTTTTCACTGCACAAGAAATTTTTAACATTTACAATCTCATACTGAGAATCAATTTATTGAGAAGACTACACATAGTAAGTAAGGCCCACAAGTTTAGGTTCACAAAGGATTTCTTTAGTGGGGGTAGGGGGGGAAGAGAAGGTGAAAAACTATCATCTGCCATCCTTAGCACCGACATGCAAACTATAGATCCTGAGAGCCTCCATTAAAATGCTGACTTAATGACAAAACCAACTAAGCTCCACAAACAATTCAATTTACAGCATTATCAGGTCTCTAAACCCAGATCTCTATTACTTCTGTCAGGTGTGCCTGAAGATAGCCTCAGGTCTGGTATGCGATCTGATGCAAATCAATTCTTTCTCCACTGCTTGTTGAGGTAGGGCTTAAGCATATGCCCACCACCCTCCTATGACTCATCTCCCCTTCCTAGTACCTAGTTAGATGGTTCCAAATTCAACTCACAAGCTATGTGGGCAGAGAGTTCAAGCTTATGGGTAAGCTAATATAACAGCCAGAGGTAACCTAAGTGCTACAATTCTGCAGGTGTTTGATAGTTCAGATCTGCTTGCTGCCTGTTGGTTACCTCTGTCCTGTCCAGCATTGCAAGCAAGGAGTTCTCCTGCATATTGGTTCCAGACTGCCCAATCTGGGAGGCTGCGACAGAATGCATCTAATCAAGCAAACTGTACTCAAAATATAGCCAGTGAATACAACGATGGCCTTTCCACCTCTTTTCCACTGAACAAGTCAGTGTTTAAAGTGCTCTGAACATCATTTCCATTACAAGTGTTCTCTGCTATAGCTGAGAAAAGTGAGAAAAAGGCTCTTTGCCTACAACACAATCTCCAGAAAGTTTTGCTTACAGGATATTGATCTGTGGTCAGTGAATGTTTAACTAGCCTACTTCCACTTGTTTGCAGTCCGATCTTTCTTGCTCTGAAACTTCTGCAGTTGCCTTTGCAGTTAAAATCTCTTCTACCTAGCCAGAATTGTCAACAGCTATGGAAAAGAAAAATACTGACATATTCCCCACATTACCAGTCATTTTGATTTTTTGACACAATTCCCAATTTATTTTCACATTACTCACAGTACAATACTGTAAGAAAAATCCTATTAGTAGGAGTCGATTTTCAGAGTTCAGATTCAGCCAGGGTTTTTTTGAGAGGAACCTATTTTGCTTCTTGGATCTGAACATCTCTAGTGTTAGCATGTCATGTGTAAAATGGAATGAATTTGGTTGTCTTAGACTAGTCTCAGTCTCTTGGTGAGATAGGCAGACCTGGCGGCATTAAAATGTGTATCCCACGTGTATATCACAGATATGGCTCTCGACACTTCCTTACATAGCCTGGCACTCAATCATGGACAAGAAGTTTCTAAAACAGGGTCAATGGATGGGATATGCTAGCTGTCATCGTGTATTTGCCCTTTGATAACCTTCTCTATTTCCTTAGGGGTATGTAAACAGGGTGCAATGACGTTTTGCAATGCGGGACTCACAAGAGCTATTTCTCTTTGTAAAAGACTGCTGAAAGAAAAGTAGAGACGTATCTAATTATATTTTAAACAGTCTGCGAGGTATTTTTCTGTACTCTGTACTTTAACCATGTGCACTTTCATTCTTCAAATATGAAAAAAAAATTAAATCACCTTGAATATGTACAATACAATATGTATTCAGGTACATTCTATAATGGATTTTCAGTTTTACTACTAGTGAAGGTCATAGAAGAGTTTTGCTTTACCCAGTTGGCTTCTAAAATATTGAAGGTTAGAATTTTCCTATCTAAGAAGTTCAAGAACAGCACATAAGGACCAAAGAATACTCTAGTCTCATTAATTAATCAAGTCATGTCACAGCAGATCTTGTTAATCCATCCTCAGAGGAAACTCAAATGATGTTTCAATTCTCTATGCAAGAACAGACAGAATAGTGAATAGTGATAATGTTATACAATCACAGAGAGATGGGCAGCATTTGGAGACACCAGAAATTAAACTAAATTAATTTTTTCCCCAACAGCAACTAAAAGACTTTTTTGGTTGTTATCTTTGTGAACTAATCTACTTAGAGGACACTAGCAGGATTATATTTTGATGCTAAATATTGTAAGGTGACTGCATTAAAAGCTCCATTGGAAAGAACAAGAGTTAATGAATTTTAAAAGTCACTTTGCTGCATAAAACCAAGCAGCTTATTTTGGTGTCTTTTATCTCTTTGAAGTCACAACAGAAAAATGCAAGTGTTCACAGTGTACTAGGACAGCAACCATGATTGGGTATGCAGTAATAGCTGTTATATTACTTTTTCTTGACTAGTAGCAGCATTTGCTTCCTAGTCCTAAAAAGAATCAAATTGCTAAATCTAACAATCAGGCTTACAGAGAAGTAGTTCTTTTTTTTTTTTTCTTTTTTTTTTCTAGAATGAACAAACATTTTAAGTCTGAGATTTACTAGCAATACTCTTCATTTAGTCAAATTGAGTACCCGGCCTCTGTCTTGAGAGTTAATGAACAGCCAGGGTTTTTTGCCTAATCCCACCAAATGTCTGAGCTCTACATAACTGTTTACAGGTGAAAAGCCTCTCGGAAGTCAAAGGATTATTCAGATACTTCATGTTCAATATGTTTAAGTAAACAGCTTGCATATAGATAACACATGCTCCCTATATGAAAGGGAAGTAGGAATATTCCACATTTAGCCTAATAGGATTTATGTAGGATACAGCTGATGTAAAAGTTCTTGAGCTGGATCAATGCACAGGTAAAAAGTTTTACTTTTTCTAGCCAAGTTACAAGTTAGCAATAAAGGAATACATTTATTTAAATTTTAGGACCAAGAAAAGTCATAGTGGTGGGTTTTAAAATTGTTGTACTGCTCACATCTCAAGGTCTCTGTCCAGACGTAGATGTTCTTTCCCAACCTTGCCTAAGGCTCTTCTGATAGCTCTGACAATTACATGTGAAATTACCCCTCAGACAGAAGAGTGATGCATCTGCAGCATGGGTCTGATCCAAAGATCAGTGAAAGCAATGGAAAAATTCCAAGTGGTGCAATCACTTGTGGATCAGATCCTTGAATTGTTAGTGATGAAGTACTGTATAAAATGTCAGCCCCAATTAATCTATGGCAAAATTCCCATTCTGTAGGGTCAGGACTTCAACTGTAAAATTTTCTCAGTTATCCATACTCCATAGATTCTAATTACTTTCTAGCTTAACACATTTACAAAAGTGAAGCTTATTTGTAAAATCAGTCATCCTTTTTCCACTAATCCCACCACTTCTAACACTACTGTTGTATAAAATGAGTTCCTGTTTCTTTTTAATTTCAGTTATTTTTGCCTCTTCTTCAGGAACAACAGTCAGTAAAAATATGTGTGCTCATATTTGCAATTAGGTACTCTTTCCTTATGTTTGTATCTTTTTTCGATTTAAGTTTCACCACTGTCTATGCAACTGAGTTGTCTGTTCATAATTTGAACTCCAGAATTTCAAAACACAGATTTTCAATATGATGTGAATATTTACATCAGAAGCACCTGCATACTACTTTAATCAGAGATCAGAAAAAAACACCATAGGATTTACAACGAGTGTCTTATGACACTTCAGATGAAGGATCCTGTGGGCCAGGGCCTCAGATGGTGGTGTCCGGAGACATGGCTTCATTGATTTCAGTCAGCTCACCAGATGAGGATCTCTTTCTACCTGTCCTTATACAATTCTTTATTGCCATTCTATGGAATTAAAACATGGAGAAAAATAAAAATCAATAACTATCAAACTGAATAAATATGAGAAGACTTTGATTTGCTGCCAGATGATTTGTGTTTAGTGAAGTAAGCTAAATTTACTGCAGAAGTTCCTACTTCTGATCGATACTTTGCACATTCTTTAGACTCAACAGAAGTCCCCTACCTGCTCCTGTTAAGAATAAAATCTCTGTCATGACTAGTTAATCAGCTTACTCAGGCACTCCATTTTGACATAATTAAAATTTTCATCCAGTTACCTTATTCCTAAGTCTCCATTGACAGGTTCAGAACATAAATGTAGAATCCCTCCACAGGTTCACTGACTGCCTAATCTTGCTGTGCCAGATTATGATCCTTCCAGGCCTCACCAGACCCCCACTCTGGAGGTTTCCCACAAAAATCTTAAGAGACCTGGAGACTGCAAAGATCTGTGCGGGAGCTGTGGCTGAAACACTTTCCCATGTGATTAAAAATAACCAAACCAGGACAAGCTGTTGCCAGCCTAGAGCACGTTCTCCCTGCGACAACCCTACTAACTACACTTTAATATCACCCACATATTTTATTCCTACAGATAGCCATGCCCCCACTCTCCAGCATCTTCACTGTTAATCGCAGTTCTGTAAACAGGCTTGGCATTACTGCTTATCTTCTCCTCAGCAACTTTTCTTCATCAGTCCATTCACATTAGTCACTTTGCACGCCAGCTCCCAAAGACTTCCTATGAACCTGTCCTCAGGCTTGGATAGATTTCCTCCCACCAAGGTCTGGAAGGAAGCTGGGAGACCATTCCACCTCAATTTACATTTGAGGAAGCTGAATGCTGGATTTCTTTTTCATCCAACCCTCACTTCCCCCAACCAAACCCTTTCCTTCCTCTTCTTTCTCAAAGCTCTGTGCGCACGTATGATGTACACAACAATTCTCTTGAATACAGAGGAAAATCAAGAGAACTATGGATGAGAGGAGACATTTATAGCCCTGCACCTAGTGATATACACTTACCTTGCTTGTCCATTTCCCAATCACCCTTTTCTATTCTGAAATTATGAGGAAGGGGCCAATCTTCCTGGCCAAAACACGGCTTTTCGCAGCCATCTATCAGCAGCCATATACTGGAATGGTCTCTTAAGTACCACTCTCCCATGGCATTTCATTGTACAGACACTCAGCGTAGGTTTATATAGGTTTATGCAATCACAACTAAAAATGCATCCCTAATCAGTTAATGCCCTTAAGATAGACCTGAATTTCCCTATTCTACCTCAGTATTATTAAGATTGAAGAATTACTGTTTAAAGCATGTTCTAAAACATAGAAATTCGAGGCATCATAAAGTCCTTAAAAGAAACCCGAACAATCTGACATATTTGAATGATTTTCAGTGCATATTTTTAAAATATCTCTCATCCTTATGAACAGAATATTGGATGGAAATTCATGAGGATCAGTGAACTCTATTTTTGGAAAATTAGTGGTAATGAAATAAGAAATGTACAGATAATGTAGAAAACATGAAAATAAACAATTGATAAAACCCCCAAACACTTGCTAACCAACCTTCACATAATAGTATCTAAAAAAAAAATTCTTATGTTTCATAGAAGAAAGGAGAATTCATTGAGGAGAAGGTAGCTCATCACAACAGTCTCTAGATTTGGATTTGCTTTTGTTTCCTTGCACAAAGCTGTTACATTTATGTACTGGTGCTAACTATAAACTACAAAATCAGGAAAACATAAAGAAGTTATTTCCACGTCATTTACAGTTTGCTGGTTTATTGATTTTCTCTCCGCTCCGCAAGTCTCACATTTCATTTGGGCCATTTGTTTTACATTTTAAAGGAACAGTCTTCCAAACACAGTTAATTTTACTATGACTTTAACATGTCATTGGCTAGTCAGTATTATATTAGTCTCTGTGATGCTGATGTTTACAAAGCAGGGGTATGGGGCCAAATCTCGATTGCCTTACTCACACAATCAGTTGCACTGATTTCAATAGCACTATTAACATTAGTAAAACTGGTGAGATTTGGCTTCTAACAGCTGCCAGCATGCCTTTCCCAGGAAAATCTTGTAATTCTTCCCCATTTCTAAAAGCAGAGTTTTTAAAAAATGCAGTTACATTGTTTTACTCGGGCCCTGCTTTCACTGAGTCAGGCATTTTGGGGGAATCATAATGTTTTTAATATCTGCATTTTCACTGTTAACAACTGAATCAGAGTATTCTAGAAAACCAGTAGGCTTTTTTTCTTGTCTGAGCAAGTTCACATCTCAGAGTTGTATGCTTCTAATCCAATTTTACTTTTGCATGTGTCAAATTGGCTACTTCATCAACAGTTACACAGCAGATCACTGGCAGGTATGCATGCTGGGAAAACACGCAGTGCTTTCCATTTGGTGCCTCTTTTTGCAGGCTCACTGTGTTCACTGCTGCATCCTTCCTCGTGCTGTGCAGTGAAGTACATACACAACCCAGGATTTAATTTAATGTTCACCATTTACTCCACAGAAGCATGCAGAACTAATTACTCTGAGTGAGCCTGAAATAGAAGAGAGCAGTCACTGCCCCAAACCAGGAAAAAGATTAATGGGATGAAGCACTGTCTATCTAGCATGTCTCCTGGATCAGAATGTGTTGCCCACTGCAGGACCCAGAGACTCGGCCCTGTCTCCTACTTTCCTGTCTTTGGCTGATATGGGGAGAAAAAGAGAATTTCATGACCCAAACCCTGTATGTGTGAAACAATTATTTGTTATGTGTCCAGTTTCTAATGCCAGGATGAAACAGCAGCTTCAGCACTGGGTTCTAAAACATCGGATTCATAAGTTGTTTCCATCAACTGGCAATATTTATCATCCTATTCTGAGAGGCAGAATTACAGTATCCTCTGACCAACTTCCTCTTGTGAAATGCAATGACCAGGTGCGCCCCTGTGCCTTATGGCAGGATTTCTGGAAGAAGCACAATTAAAACCTCTTTTGCTTGGTTTGAGTGTTAGCTCCCTTTTGCACTTTGTATGACTGCACCCAGCTTTCTCTCTGCTTGTAAGGAAATTTGGTATTTCTGAAAATAAAAAGTGACATTATTTTAAAATGTTTTTCTTGGCAAGTACAACTGGAGTAAAAATAACCCTGTAACAATTAGAAGTACCATTATGAAGCAAATGTAACAAATCATCACAAAAAGAGATTTGTGCAGTCTGTAATAAATATGAGACCAAAAGTAATTACACTCTATACACAGTGAAACTTTTTAGAAGAATATTTTTAGCATTTATCACCTACATTCATATTATACTATTATTATTTCTGCATTATACACAGAGGCCAACCACTCCGAATATGTGGTTACATTCTTCTTCAGATACTCACATATATTGAAGAAAGGTGGCTTTTCAAAAATACTTTAAAAACTTAGAGAAAAGGAGAAATGTCACAAGGAAAGATTCCCAGATGCCAGCACTTGCTGCAGTGAGATTTGCTGAACTTAATTACCTAAAATGCAGTACTGATTTGCTGAAAGATACATAGTATTGGAGCACAGTTAATTAGCACAGAAAAGCTCAAGGGGCTTCACACCAGTTTATATCACCTGGGTAATGAGGAACACAGGAATAAAAGACTTCTTGGGTCACTGACCACACTCCTGTGCAATCACAGACAATCAAATCATACAATCTTAAATCAAACTGCACTGGATACCTCCTTCCATTTTGTTGGTGAACCAGTGGTAATTTCTCCTCAGATCTGATTTTCCAGGCATATTTGCACTCTTTCAACCCTCTGAGGGGTCTTTACATTTACAGAGTAACTTTACTCATGGCCTGTTTATATTCATTTGCTTTTAAGTCAATTCTGCCCTTTAAGCTTCAAAAGCTCTTTCCTTTCTAGTATTTACCCCTTCCTCAGTGCACAGAAATAAATCATATCCACTTTTACCTTTTGTTTTTCTATGACAAACAAGCCAAGTTCTTTTAGTGTTGTCCCAAGGGAACGGGCTTTCCATTCTCTTTTTATTCTAGTGGACATTTTCTTCATCAGTTCTAGTTTGAAATCGATCTCTCGTGAAGGGAGGTGGCCAGAATTTTAAACAATCTTCCAGAGGTCTGATCAGTGCTTTGCACAACAGCATCAAAACTCTCCTTTCTCTACAGAAATGCCTCTTCAATATGCCTAGAACTGTATTCATCACTGCCATGTCACATCACAATGGTAACTCAAAAACATTCAAAAATTGACTACCAAGCATTGCAATTCCCTCTCCCCTTCATTTCTACCTTGTGAAGTGCTATGGTATAAGAGATGTTCTTCTCATTAGTCCCTGAATGCATGACTCTGCACTTTGTATTATTACATCTTTCCCGGTTTTATTACTTCATTTCTCAAAGTCCTACATCTCTCTATGATATTCCAGTTCTACCTTTGCGTTTTCAATGCTTCTCAGGTTCTGCCATCAGCAAATTTTGTTAGCACACATCTACCCTTTTTTCCTGTCAACACTGTAAATTTAAATACTTAATTCAACCAAAGAAAACACCAAAACTTTTTTAGATATCTCTTAAACAAACAAAAAATATCCTTTCTACGGGCAGCCACCCTGTAGCCTATGACTTCTCCTGTCACTAGAGTCATTACTCTAATAAAGTATTTCTTTGCTTGCTTCAAAATTTTTTATACCAACTCCTAAATTCTTTATCTTTGCTAGTAACTTCCCATGAGGCCCTAAAACACTGTACAACAGTCCCAAAAGATTAGATATTTCGTCTAAGTCTGGAACACTGATTATTGGTAATAGCTCAGGTTACACTGGATCTGTTTAGGTGAACTTATGTTACTTTCCAGGTCATTTACTTCCAGTCCATGAATTATTCTTTCTTTCAAGCATCTTTCTGAAGTCCTGTATACTACTAAAGGCATATATATATTTTTTTTTTTTCCTTAAACAAAGTATCTGGTTTTGTCTTTCTGCAGTCTGGGAGTACTATCCCTGACTTGTGTGAGTATTTAAGATTTTAATTCTTTGTTATATACACAGTTTCACGTGCCATTTATTTATCTTTCTGAGGAATAGTTTACACCGTTTCAATTCAAGCACAGTCATTGCACTGTTTTATCTTAACTTGTAAGTGTTTTTTAACTATTACTTTTTTTTTGTTCCGCTGTTCAACATAACTGACGCAACTGAAGCAAAGCATTAATTTAGCTCTGAGTCATAACACTGTTTCCTTGACTGCAACTTTGCTGCATGGTGGCCTTTTTCTACTTCTCCTGTTCTTATTTTAATTTTATAAATAACCTTTTCATATTTGTTTAACTTTCCTTGGCAAAGGTGACTCAACATAACCCTACATTCTCTGATTTTGAAAATTAACAGAAGAAAGCAATTTAATGAGGGTCAGTACATGCACTTATTCATGCTGTAACAGTTTGAAGAATCAATTAGTCCTTGAGTTCATGGCAACACAGACCCTGCAAGAAGGAAACTCTGCAACCCCAATAAGCCAAGGACAGAAAGGCTCTGCGACACAAGGAACTGGTGATCAAAATGGTAATTGTCTGGGTAAACACGCTACCATAGTTTCATAGCCTGTTATGATGACAGGCTGCAGTCTGGTCCCCTTTGAAGCTGAAAGCATCAGAAAGCAGAACTCCTAATTGAGGTTTGCCAAGGGTTTTGCAGGAGCAAACATGACAAGCAAAGATACTAAAGCTGTCTCCCAGTTGAAAGGATTACTTACGATCATCTGGGGCCACCTATTTTTGAAAATTGTTGGTATTAGCAGCAGGAAATGAAGGCGTAAAACTGCAGTGAGTGGAAGTAGCGCACGTACGTGCGGCCAGGCACTGCGCTCATACAACGGCTCAAGGAGCCGGCCAGGATCAGGCTGCTGCAGCCTCGCTCAAACACAGAAGTTTTGATCAAAACATGAACACAACAGTGAAAATCATACAACTCAGCAAGGATTGCCACGCTGTACACCGGTATCTTCCTGTGACAGACATCACTGATATGTGCTTAAACTTGTCTGGAACCAGAAGATTAGGTTTGGGAAACTTTGAAGCCTTCCTTGACTTAAAGAACTCTGTCCTGTTTATTAGGCAACAGGAATGTATTTTACTATTTCTGGAAAAGGCATGTACATGCATTTGTACAGGTTCTTCCTAATATATTTTCCACCTCAGGCTGAAGGTTTGTTTCTTCTGCGCAGATGAGAGCATTGCTTCGGGAGTGAGTTCAGCACTTTTTTCCCAGAGGTTAGTTTCTACCTTCTTCAAAAGCTGTGGAAGATAAGCAGGGACTCTGGGCCTGTCAACAAGGCAGGTTTATTCAGGAATGTGGTCTGTCTAGTACAGGCAATTTACTTTACTAACTCCAGCTCAGGGTTAAAACTTAGAATCATAGAATCATAGAATC
>NW_009204922.1:0-546 GCF_000690835.1 Fulmarus glacialis
TGCGGGAGAGCTGACGCTGTCCCACCTGGCACAGAAAATCCGCTGCAAAGCGAAGGCTGCGGCTCCTGCGTCCCCGTCCCACCGCGTACGCGCCTGGAAGAGGCGCAGGGACTTGAACCGTGTTGGTTTTGGCAAGTCACTGGGAAATTTGGGGGCTGGTGGCTCTGCGGGTGCTGAGCGCACCTTGCGTGTGCCCCCGCCGCAGCACCAGCACTGCAGCTTCGGCCAAGCCCTGGCCCGCAGTTTGGTTTTTTTTTGAGGTAGTAAGTCTTTGGTTTATGACCTGTTAAAAGAATGGGATTTTTAATATGTCAGGCAGCGTTAACAGGTTTTTTTTTTAAAGGTTGTCTGACACAGCACTTCTTTCTAGGTCTCTCCTTGGATTGTCTTTTGGTTTAAAAAGAATTGTTTATAATTTTGGTTAAAAAAGAATTTTGGTAAAACTATATATTTATGATGGTTGTTTTTTTTTTTTAATACATTCCTTTGGTAACCAGGAGAATAGCTTCTATAGACAATACAATTTGTTTCTGGAAGATATTTGCT
>NW_009204922.1:1267-24437 GCF_000690835.1 Fulmarus glacialis
GGGGCCGGCCTTTCGGGGCAGCGGGTGCTGAATGGGGGTGGAGGGGATTGGTGTGCTTACGGTATTTATTAGCGGCAGCACAGAGGGCTGAGCCGGTGCGCCCCGGAGCGAGGAGCACCCTTCAGTGGGGCTCCCCCCTCGTAGTGCAGAATCGGAGAAAGAAAAAAATACCCCAATCAGTTTTACTGCTTCCTAAATTTCCCTAAAGCCTTGGATTTGCAATCAGCCGCAAAGCTTTTCTTTTTTTTTTTTTTTTTCTTTTTGGGGGGGGGGGGGGGAGATGCTAAATGTTTCCTGCTGGCTAAATGCTTCCTGCTGGGCAGAAGACCCAGAGCTACTTGCCCATCAGCTCCAGGCGGGGTTACTGGTCCCAGCACTGGTTCCCAGCAGCCGGGCGGTGCTGGGGCCGGTAGACCCCCGGTCCCGGGTTCCCCTGGTCCCTGCAGCTTCCAGCCGCCGCAGCCCCCTCCAGCGCCTGCTCTCGCTGTGCCGAACCCCCCTCCTTCAGCCGCACCCCTGCATTCGCCTCCCTCGCTTGAACAGAAGTATTTGGAAATGACTTTTTGCCACGTTTGCTTGTAACTTCGCTGGGCTGAGGCGTTCGCAGTCAGGCTGTGGATTCTGTCGAAAGGTTTGATTTTTGTTTATTTTTTGAATCTACTGGTTAGATTTATTGTCCAAACGGTAAAATATTTTTAAAGCTTATTTTGTTTGTAACTGGGCACACCTCGGTGCCAGGGTCTGGATGGTATTGTATACACTGGGAAAGCAAACAGTATTTTCTATGCTATTAATCAACTAAAATTTTTCTATATGGAGTATTTACAAAATGACCATTTTAGTGATTAAAAAGGTGATCTTTTTATTTGAATGTATGGCAGGCTTTATATGTCCATCAGTGATGATAGCAAAAAAAAAAAAAAAAGATTTTATGTGCCTATGTATTTTTGTACTGGCTTCAAATAAACCAATGACCTTCCCTCCTCCTACCCGGCCTGCTCTTGCCGTCTGCCAGGAGCTGGCCCTTGCGTCCCTGGAGTGGCACGAAGAGAAAGGCTGGCGATAAAGGCCAAATAAAATGGGTGCAGCCAGGCTCCCCCAGCACCCCGGCGGTAGCATGTTTGTTGTCCCTTCTGCGTGTACTCTGGTACACGTGGGGGAAGCAGGGGCGAGGGAGGTCTCTTGGGTTTTCAGCTTTAAATATTCTTTGAGGAAGGGAGGAGGAAAAGATCCTAATGGGAAAACCAAAACCAAAAGCCCCCAGTGCTTTGCTAAAATCGGTCCCTTTCCTTCTTCTCAGCTAGCCCGAGCTGTTACATGGGCTGTAACGTGGGGTGTTACACGGGGGAATGCGGCACTCTGCGAGGTGCTTAATGCTCCCATTTAAAAAACTGTGCTGGGCTCCGCGTGCACGGTAACTGCAGAGCAAGAGCTGGTCCCAACGTCAGCAGGACGGCTCACGTCCCTGCCGCACCTCCTGCCCGGTGCTCTGGCTGCAAGTAACAGCGGTGTTGGCACTTACCGGGCCTTTGACTTAGAAATAAAAATTAACTCTTCAGTTGTAACCCACAGCTAACCCACCGCCGCCCTTCCTCGTCCTGTCCGTCCTCCATGGCAGCACCAAGCTTGCTCTCTTCTCTGTCCTCCTTTACATTACGCTGCCTTTACGTTAAAGCGTACAGCACAACCCTCCTCTCCCCAGGCTGACCCACCGCCCTCCAGCTGCCCGGAGGAATGCCCGCTCCGGGCTACCTAACGCCCTCCCAGGGCACTCGGGGCAGCCGAAGGGTGTTGGGGCGACCTGGTTTTAGGGGAACTGAAAGACACGGTTCAAAGTTTAATCAGAAAAGGGTATTTTGTTTCTGCGGTTTTCACCGCAGCAGTTAGGGAGTCACTACCACCCCGCTACAAGGGGATGGGGTGTTGGCATCCTCTGTGAGCAGAAGTACTCTACCCGCTGTTCTGATCAAAACACTCAGGAATTTTTTATGCAAACAGTACGTTTAAAAAAATATTTTAATAAGCTTTTTCAGAATTGCAGACAGGGAGCGGGGATAAGAGAAGGGAATTACTAACAGTGCAAAATTACTATGTGTGGAAAAATGTATAAAACTAATTTGTAAATTTTGTCTGTGTGTGTGTGTGTGTAGTTGTTTTTTTACTATCACGTTTAATCCTTTAGCAAGCCCAGCAAGGATTTATTCTGTTGAACTGGATTCTCCGTTCAGGCTGCAGTCTTAAAGCACTTCATGAATCCAGGACACCCGCTCCAGCCGAAGCCATCACGATAGCGCTTGAAAAAACATACCCAAGTGTCACATGCAAGTTGTGATCTTTTCAGCGCAGTTTGGAAACACGTTCGAACACTTCTGGGCTCCAAACTGTACTGAAAGCTTTCTGAATGAAATCAAAGTTACTATATTTCTAGAATTTTAAATAGCTTTAGTAGTGCAATGACTTAATCAAGTTATAGTGGCTGCATTTTGAAGAACATGAACAAAGTACTGTATAAAACACCAGCATAAACAAAATGTAAATTATAATTAAATATTCTTAAAAGTCTAGCTGAGCATTACATATTTGTTGATTATGGAATGTCAGGTCTCTTCTATGTATAGATCACCAAAAAAAGGTAAGATATAAAACAAAGCAACATTCCTGAAAATATACACAGTGCTGTATTTCACACACAAGCCTGAGACAATTTACTTATAAACTTTCCTATAAATTTTTGGAAATATTTCCAACTTGCAAACAAAAATGCATAAAAATAAAATTGAAAATAGGACTCTAGTTGCAAAGACTCTCAGAAGCACTGCCCTCAGTCTGAAACCGTCTTGAGACCATCTTTGATATAAGGCTGTGATACTTTGGGTTTCCGTTAATAAACCAGATTGCAAAGTTAACAGCAACCTCTCGCTAAAGCAATCAATTAATTAATTGATTAATGCAGGCCATACGTTAGCAAACCTTACTGTTGTGCCTCCCCACATAAATTGCTGTCTAATTCTAGGCAGATGTCAACTGCTGCACGACGGCTGAACCAGTCAGAGCGGATCATTCACAACATTTCTGGGAACAGCAGGTTAATACACTCCAGTAACTCGTCATGGTGATGGAGCCAGGCCGGATCCAGAGGAGTTGGCTCATTAATGACCATAAAGTCCAAGTACACGTAGTTGAAGAAGAAAACAAAACCCTTAGCAGTTGGTTTTTTTAGGTTGATACGTTAGGTTCAAACCATAGGATCGTACATTTAAAACTGGAATTGTAAAGACTCATAAACGTCAAGTAAAAATAACCAATTAAAATGAACAGTACACCTGTAAGCCACAGGAGGAGGAGACAAGATTATAAATTATACAAATGAACAATTTTTCCTATTTTTAATATAGTAGATGTGTAGCTGTGGCTTAACAAAAATTAAAAAAAACAAACACCGCTATTAAAAATCTTTCTATTTCATGGATGTAAACCGTAGGGTTTCAAATTATGCTAGTGAGAGGGTGAGCAGCACCCCCTCCATGCATTTGCAAAGAAGTTTCGTTTCTCCCACTTTAATCTTAAAATAGGTATCCATACCTATTCTCACTTCTTGCACACGTGAGTCTCTATATACTGAATGTATATATGTGCATATGCTGTACCAAGTATGTGTACGTGATGTTTCAGCTCCCACTAAAGATACCCATCCGTATCAGGTCCACTAGTTCTCAGAAATTCAAGCGCAGGCAGCAGGTTACCAGCTGCACGTCCATTTCTAACCCGTACAGCCAGAATCACTTGACCCATTTCCTACCCTTCCTGTGCTCAGTGAAATGTAGATGATAGATAGGCTGAAAATAAATCAACGGATAACCTAACACCTGATCGTGGCAAACAAGGTTTAGTAAACTTAAGCATTTGGCTGACGTGAAATCTATCTGAGCTCAAAATAAAATGAGAAAATGTATAATGAAAGCAAGAAAATTTGTGCAATGCAAGCATCATGCTTAACAAATTTTTAGCGTCACTATTTGCCATAAAACAGAAGTAAGAAAAAACATGTTTTCAAAATCAAATGACTTCTAACTATTCTGGATGTTAATTGTTTACTGTTTTCTGAGAAGAAAGTAACATATTGGTGACTAATAAGCATTTTTTAAGTCAATTGGTTTGGTTTGGGATTTTTTTGTTGATTTTTTTTTTTAGAAAAGAGTTCAGCAAAATAAAATGAAGCTGACATTAGACTCAGGATATCAATTCTCTCATAAAAGTTTACCAACTGTACAAGTTAAGAAAATTATACAAGCTTTTGTTTTAAGAAAGGACAGTTCAATCAAGACATAAGTACTGTAAAAATCTTTCAAAGGCTACAAAGAAATCTGGAAAAATACAGAATGTATTTCTTTAGCCCAGATAAAGAATATGGAAAGACATCATTGATGTCAACAATTTTACATACACAAACCTGACCTGGTTTATTTATTTACCTTTTAAAACTTCTATATATAAAAATAGTTGTGCTCATAACTTTCAGGATTCATAAGGGTTCCTTAACAGTGGGATGACACTTTCCTCTCGCTAGCATGAGTGGAAGTCTCTGTGCCTACTCTGATGTGTGTCTTGGCATTCTGTATTTCATTTTAACTTCCTGCAACATTTGAACCAGCCCCCTGCTTCAAATAGGATGTTTTGTTCACTTGTACAATGCTTAAATGGTGTATTACACACAGAAGTTTCTTTAATGTATTAGGCTGGGAGTATTTTTGCAGAAACTCACTGATTTGTTTCTCAAATATTTTTAAGAGCCTTAAGAGTTCCCAGAACTACAGTTGCCAGCTCTGAGAAATGGAATATTCTCCTACTGCTTTTCAGCACTGAAAAAAAACCAAACAATCAGATCGTAAGAGCCAACTAGAAGGTGTATAGAAAAAATCTCAGCAGATTGTTTTATGGAACTGGATTTTGTAAGGTAACCCATCAACCCTGAAAATTTTAGACACCCAAAATTTACTCCAAGGAATAAAATCAGCTCCTCGTATTCAGTCATCCAAAGTTTCTAGTTCTTCAAGCTTCCCATGTGAGTTTGCTTCTTGGAAGAACTCTGAAGAACCTGGACTCTCTTTCCCATTGCTGTTAATTCTTCTTCTTTTTAAAGGTCTTTCGTTTTTTTCTTCAAAATCATTTTCGTTTCTTGAAGCTGAATGAGCAAGTTTTGGGTCAATGGAAAGGTTTTCAGTTTCATACCCATTTGTATCCAGATCTGTGTGAGGTGTTTTCTTGCCACTGGTAGGTCCATTTACATGCAGTCCTTCAATTTTTGCTTCATCTTTATTTGGTATCTCACCTGGCCCATTAGCAGACACCCCTGCGTTACAGAGACATACCGTGAGAAAGAATAGAAGCGTAAGCAGTAACAGAACAATCTGTGAGAGGTCAATAAAGCAGAAGTCTAACTAGTCCCATTGAACTAAAAAGCCAATATTGTTCTCCGTATCCTCACTGTGTGATGAATGAGTGATTTATCTGCATACACGAGGGAGTTTATGGAAGCCCTTCCAAGCAACAGCAGCCAAGAAATCCCCTAACTGTACAAGCTGCAGGTGGACTGTCCTCACCTGGGCAGTTTCTGCAGCTTCCACTCGACTTTCACAATCTGATTCAGCCCCCAAAAGGTCCTCCCCTCCTCTTGCTACTGCTTTCACTTCAGCTCCTTCGGAACGGCTCTCCTTTGCTTTTGAGGTTTTCTTCCTTCTCAAGTGATCGTACCCTGGCTCTTCTCCCATTCCTAACTGCCCTTTAATGCCCCACATCTGGTAAGAATAGCTAACCGTGTTCCTGAGCCAAGCACCAGAGAAGCACTAGTGTGCTGCGTGATAACCCAGTTCCCATCTCAGTTGTTTCAAATATCCTCCACGGGACTCCTCGCAAAGTTAGCATTGCGCTGCACTAGCATGGGGAAGACAATAACAGATTGTTTACATTTAAAAGGCAGATTCTAGTGGAGATTTATCTTCAATATGTGACCTCTGGCTAAATGCCAATGTAGCTTTTTTAAAAAACATTTTTAACTTAAAGCTGCTAACTAACACCTTGGAATATATTTAAAAGTGGCAAGCTGAACTTCTCATTTGGCTTGTCATCTCCGATGATTTGGCAACTCTGTTTAGTAGGAACAGGGAACACACTTACCATTCTGATTACTGTTGCTGGTTGTGCTGTCTTCCCTTTCAGACTGGCTGGTGCTGCTGTTGGAAGTTGTAGGAGGAGGGGACGGAGCTCTACTGGAAGCAGCACTTTCACTTTCATCCAGGAGACGGTCCATATAATCTCTACACAACAGAAACAGCACATTCAGCATTGCTCTTGCTGTGTAAAGGATTGGTGTTATTTGTACAAAAATATTCACTGCATATGCTGCAAGTGTGACCAATTTTGTATCATTTGTGACATTTTGTATCTTTTGAAATGCACAGACTTATCTTGCAAAGTTAACACTTTAAGATCTCCTGTGTTAACTGGCCCACATATGGTTTGCCCACAGCAACTACGTATTTGTTGACCAATCACTGCAGCCAGCTTATATAAATTCAGCCTGTGCTTATGCTAAGTCCCATAAGATCATGCACAAGCAGAAACTTCAATATGCTGTGATGTTGTGGACTGTGTTTTCAAGGTGATGCTCTCAGGCAGGTTCATGCTAAGCTCTTGCAATTTGCTGTGGCAGTGATAACATACCATTAAAGTAAGTAAGTTTTCTGCACGTACAACCTCAAAAGGGGTAAAGTTAAAAGCAAATTAAAAACTTCAGAGTTAAAGATAAGACATTTCCATATCTGACATCTATTACAGTCCTACAATTCAGGTCACTAATAGTAAATCTCTTACGAAAGATTTAAACAAAGGTTGGTAAAGCCCTTCTACATACGGTATTAGTCTGGATTAACTCCAGAAACAGCATATCCTCACACATAATTATTCTGGAACTGATACTGCACCCTAAATTCCCACATCTATCTGCAAAAGCATTCAAGAATAGACAAGCACAATCCTTAATGACACTTCTTCTGATCACCATATGCAGTCAACTGCAAAAGAATCAGAGAATGTTTTAAGTGATTAACAACCAAAAACGTCTACTAATTTGGGCAAAAACGGAAAAAAAAAAACAACCCAGATGGAAGAAGAGAGGGAGACAGACAGTCCCTAACAACTGGTTAAGAAAATCCAGCAGCATTGGGTGCTTCTCTGTAACAGTCTACTTTACAAAGCCACAGATGGCAACTCTTAATGTCATACTGCAAGTTCACTTCAGCGGTCCAACATACAGTTCTAAAATGTTTAAAGAAACAATATTAAAAAGAAGGATAAACAGAAAAGCCAGGAACAAATGAGAAGAAAAAATAATAGTAAAAAGACTTGGAGAACGTCAGCGGAAAGTCATAGCATTGGAATGAAGGGCAGAAGAATACATTGGCTCACTTGCTCAGATTTGAGGGAGGAAAATATACAGCTATGCACAGACATTTCCCTCTTTGCCTAGTAGAGACGTGAATGGGGAAAGGAGCTATATACACCCAAAAAAGCCCTGGTATGGAGTACTGTGTTGGCCGGAATTCTTGCCAAACAATACATTTCAAGAGTTGTATACTACAGCATGTACCACAAATCCCACCTGAAACTTGTGACTAACGCCTTTGTATAAAAGATGTCTTTAAAGTAAAACAAGCATTTTAAAAATTCCACATATTTGCAGCAGTTACATTTGTGAAACATTTAAACAGAAAACAAACTAAATCAAAAAGCTGTTCAATGCAAATTGTTGGCCTTATTCCAAATAAATGTATTCTAAAAATTACATTATACGCACTAGTAAGCTTTTCTTACACCTTGGCTGTTTTCCTGCTGCAAATTGGAATCCCTAGGCTGTCATACCATTTCAGATTAGAGCAGTATAAAATAAAGATTTAGATCCAACACGTAAAAGCACATAAAAATAATGCACATCTTACGTTACACCAGGATGAAGATTGTATTTCTTCTTTCCAAATCGGGTCTGCTGCGCAAAGAAATCATAACGCTCTGATTTCTTCCACATGTAATAAAATGCTACACACTCACCAACTGATCTTGTTCGTACCTAGGAAATACGTGCCATGCAAATTTTGATGAATTTAAATACATTTTTGGCAAAAAGCTACCATTTAAATCAAAAGGTGTGAAATTCAAAGTCAATGCTTCTTTATACAACATAGCAAATAGTGGAAACTATTGACTCAAAATTTCAGAGGCCTAGAAATTGAAATGCAAAGTTTAACAGTATTTCTAAGAATACTGAAGATATCGTGACGTGCCGCAAGAAACAGCTTCAGGAGAAAGATTCAAGTCTGCTTCACCAGTCTATTCAAGACCAGAATAAGACTCTCGGGATGCAGATCTTCCCATATGTATGCGCAGCAGGATTTTTGCACTTTTCTGAACTTAAGGTTCACAGCCACAGTTACAGAGGATTTCTGGACTTTGACAAATCAATCTGGACATATATGTAGTAAAAATTAGAAGGAGTAAATACAGTAATTTGTGAAGGAAATTGAGGATAAGAATTTATTTACAATTACATTGCTTTAAAAAAAGAAGTGAGAACTACACAACATCAGTGTTTACCTTATTTGCCTGAATCACATGAAAATCCTTGCCATAGACTTTCAGTCCTTGTTCAAAGTTCCTGCATTCTTCTTCTGTCCAAACAGATAATTCTTCTATAGCAAGGAAATGCAATAAAGAAAATACTTAACAAAAAAGCATACGGTCAATAAAAGAAAACTTAAAGTGACAGAAAACATATGTGGTATTCAAGTTTCTTACACCATCTGCTGACTAAATGAGAACCACCTCCAGAAATTTCACTTACTAGCACAAAAATGAAAATTCTCCCTTCTAGTGAGTAGGTGGGAGACTTGGCTGCCTTACGTAGCTAGTCGGTAAGGGCTGTTATAAATGGTCCGTAACTCCAACCCTGCCGCATGGGGGAAATAACTAGGCAGCAGAAAGAGGAAGAAGGGCTTAGAAACTTGGTCTCACCATGCTGCCCCTAGAACCATAGGAAGCAGGTATCCTTCAAGCCAGGACACAGCATGGAGGAGTTCATACTATGGACTCAAACTGGTTGCTGGTATTTGGAAGAAGCAGGAGAAAAGGAAGGAGGAATAAGAGCTTCTTTACTGCGGGCAAGAGCCAGTAATGATAGGCTGTTAATTCCAGTTACAGAGAAAAAGAAACTGTGCTGCTCACACTATTAGGTGGGAAATCTTGGCCCCACTGAAGCCAGAATAAACCCCTAATAACTTTCAGCCACACTTCTAAGAACTTAATGTAATTTGGCCTTATTGATTCTTAAGGTCATGAATAAATAAGGATTAAAATAGCGGGAGAACAAACTAATCTTCTCTATTTGATCATTCTTGTCTTGTGATTTGCACAGTAAACTCTGGAGAAGCCATAGGTTTGAACGCAGAACCAACAGATCAATGTGCAAGGAAAATAACTTGTGCCTTCTCTTAGTTTCTTGTTCCTTTGAGTATAAAGATCAATATCAAAACAGGAAGTGCTTAAGGCTCCAAAAGCATCTTTAAGACCAGGGTCTTTTTAGTGTAATACTTTTTTAAATAAAAGATTTAGATGCTCATTCTCCTTTATTTAGAATTGTGAATTATTTCATTTTATATTTTATGTTTGTTCCATTAACTTTGATGACTGAAAAGGTCTAGAAGAACAAAGAACAAAATGCCCAAGAAATGCAGAATTCAGCAATGCACAATCACCAAGAAGTAATTTTAAATTTTAACTTCTTATTAAAGTCACAGATATTTATATCAAGCTCCACTGACAGGAAGTTAATTTACACGCCCTCTCTGAGCATGTACCTGTTTATACTACATCTGCTAATTTCATTTTCTCAGGGAACAGTAAGGGATTCACTGAAGGTTGCATTTAAATGGGCACTGATATTTAAGACTTACATGTAGTCAAGCTCAGTCTGCTGACAGCAAAACCCACTATCTGTGTAACAAATAAAATGAGAGTTCAACAATATAAACTTAACTTTCAGTGTATGCTCACCTCTGGCTGCTTTTACATTAAATCTCAACCTTCGTAATGATTCTTCAGTATCAAAATTGCACTTAACGAGTTCATACAATGCCTGGAAAGATGAAAAGACACACATTTAGCATTCTAGATACCACTCAATATATGTTGTGCCACAGAAGCATACTTAGTAAATCACTAATACCTATTAAGAAAAGATTAAAAATAAACTCTTTGAATGAATGTAATATGTCTTTGTACTGTCTTAAATTATATTTCCTCTGTTAAATTTCCAAATCTCTAATTACATAACCAAGTATATATCCAGGTAAAGTATTTTAACATTTTCATCCACTGGATACATTTGTAAAATTGATGGGGTTTTTTTTGTATGAAGAAAAAAAGTAAGTATGCATTCATATAGCTTTAAAAAAATCTGTAACTGAAAGACCAGAAATCATTCATACACAATTATTTATATACAAAATAATGCACTGATACATAAAGCAATGTTAAACCTAAGTTAACAGTTTAATATTTGTTGAGAGGAAAAAAACCCATCACACTTCTATTTCCCCAAGGAATAATAAAGCTGTTTCAAAAGCAATTTTAATTCTTGGGAGTAAAATAAAATAAAATAAAGGGATAATTAATTCTGCAATATTAAACTACAAATTCTAATTACTCTTACATACCTGCTCATTGTCTTTAATGTGTGATCCTTCAGGAATTGCATCTAGGCCTTTCTCATCTCCCGTACGCCTTGATGCTTCATTTAGGAACTCAATCACTTTTTCTTCAGGTAAGAAGTCAGGATTCCACAGCAGCTGGTCATCATTTTCGTACACTGAATTAACCACAGGAGAAAGAAAAACAAGCTAAAACAACAATATAGAAGTTTATTCTCTCTTATGAAGCTAGTGATTATGAAACCTTGGAAGATCATTAGAGCACCAACGTTAATGCAGAACACACACAAGGACAGGTAAAAGGTAGTCTCACAAATGCAGTGATCCAAATGACTAGGATACTATACCTTATATTGTCTTCAAATCTCTGGCATAATCAGTGCTCTAGATTCTAGGACCCATTTATGAAACTCCAGAAACTCCACCTTCCCGGTCCTCCCCCTGAGGCCATTTGAATCACAAGGTAGCAGCACTGCCCGACACAGTCCCTGGAAGATCCATCCAGCGTGCCTTTTCCCTAAGCAGCAGTTTTGCTGACGGCAGCCAGCAGACATGGAAAACTATTTCAGAAACTAATGATATCTGTTTTCTTGCAAGACGATTAGGATCAGTCACATAAAACCAAAAAGCGCACCACCAAAAATGGTGCTAAAAACGCTACCAGGTGTCTGGACCGCTAAATATAAAAGTCTCAGCTAACATGGCTGGCAAAAGCCAGCAACAGGGTCCACTACTTCTCCAAGGAAGATGACACCCAGGCATTCTGAAGTCAAACAGCTCCTGAAAGGAAACGTTGCTAAGACCTTCCTACTATTTCCAAGAAATACTTTCTAAACCAAAATAATTCAGGTAAACATCGCTGAATTTTACTACTACCAAATCTCTACTGTTTTTTCAGAGCTTTTGCACGAGCTTTCAGACCAGGAAAGCCATAGTAAATGGAAGTTTATGGGAGGACCATGGCCAAATGGTATATCCTCTGAATTATCTCCCATTTTTATTTTGAAGAACCTACAAGCTTTACAGGATTAAAATACCAGTACAGCAAAATAAAGTAAAATTCAGGTTTTTAAAAAACAGAATCAGAAAAGTATCCAGACCTTGCTTGTGTCTCAGTCCTCAATGAAAGATAACCTTACAAAAACCAGCAAGAAAGTAACCTTAACATTGATTCCATTAGCTCGGTGAGCACCTTTGACTCTTACTCAACAAGAGAAAGAAGGAGCAAGCACTTGGGAAAGCACGGTCAGCACAGGAGGGGAAGATACGGTAGCATTCTGTGCAGGTGGAAAGGTCAGAGTAGCAGCTAGGTGCATCTCCACTTGAAAAAAATTATTTTTAACATGAAAGACTATAAATAAAAGAACAAAACCGGTAAGGAAAATTATTAAGTGTCCTGCAAAGAAAGACAGCTCCATTTTACCAACGACATACTCTTTGGAAACAGCTCCCAACAATTTTCTGGGAGCTCTTTTTTTCCAAAAGCTAGTCCTAATCTGATGTTTGGTTGCTCATTTAAGAAAAAGATTCTAGGTATCTTGGGATACAAACTCCAGCAGAAGCAACAATTCTTTTCAGGAGATAACCGATAATGGGTTCTGAGCCACCCTTAACGATGCAAGCTAAGTACACTGCGATGTTTATGAATGACAGCAGTCAGTAAGTCTCAAAGCAGCTTGAGCACCTTTCAGTTTTCAGGGCTATCCTTCGATTTTCAAGTCCAAGCCTTCTGAAAACATCTTTTAATTTTGTAGATTTTTAATAAGCTGAAATTGTTTAGTAGCAGCTAATTTGGTTCCCAGGAATACTTCTCAGAGAGCCAGTCCACTGTAATTAGCTTAGTGTAGATTACATGGTCATTCTTTCCTCACAACAGCATGTCAGAACGCATTCTGAAAAGCAATGTGGTTATTCCTGAGAGTTCTAGCATTTTTGTGCTTTTGCTTATGGGACTGGATATGAAGGGACTAGCCTTCTTAGTGTTTGGGAATTTCCCCTTCATTAGAGAACAACTAGGATGATGGGATATGTACATGAAAGTACTAAATACATAGTCTCAGACATTTATTTTTCAACTTTTTAAGTTTCATTAATATTCCAGTTGGAGTCCTATCAAAGATTACATCCAAAACACAGCAGAAAGGAAAGATGTGGCAGAAGATATAAAATCCCACTGGTATATGAAACTAGAATAGCCCTAACTTTTCCTCTCAATGGTTTTTGCCTATGACGTAGGTTCTCTGTTCTGCAGAGAGTAGTGTGCAAGACTATGAAAAACTGGTTTATATAGATTACTGCAATGCACAAAGCAGCTATATCTTTTTAATTATTGGAGGCCAGAAGCCATTTAAAGCTAAGTAAATACCAGGAAAAGCAGCTGACTGACCAGTAAAGCGTAATTTACTGCATCTCAGGCAAATACATAGTTCAAGCTCTATTTTCAGACAGAAGCAGGAAAGCGTGCAAAGAGCAACTTCTTCACAGCTAAAAAGCAGATGTTTTCTAATTTGCCATTTTCTATTTTTAATGGAAGCTCCCGACCTCTCACGTAGTTTTAAATTACATTCTCTTCAACCTCTCTGTCTATGAAGTGCAGAGATGACAGAATGTGTCAGCTTCAGTGTGAGCCTGCTCTAAATCAAATAGCAGGACTGATGCTCTTTTTAGATGGTTTCTAGCTAGATCAGGCTACAGCATAGCTACCGCAACCTGGAGCTTGAAGCAAGACAACTGCTACTACTTGAGTATATACTTGGATTCTAGGAAGGCACCCAGTTTTGTGCTGGTTAGTTGAAAAAGTAACTTACATAAAACTACAAAAGCCGGAGTCTCAAACTGACCCGCAGTGTAAATTCTTAGTAATGGGCTGAATGAGCAGGAAAATTTGCTTCTTTTAAGCTCACAGCTGGGTCTACCTTTCCTGACTTGATTATATTGACAGCATACAGCCAGAGGCTCTGGTTGCGAGGGAGGAAAAAGTTCCTGGAAAAAACCCCAGAAGTAGAACAAGAGGTTCTGTCATACTGATCGAAGAGTTATAAAATGTGAAAATCAAAGCTGCTGGTACCATTTTGGCTCTTTTAACATGTTAATCCAATTCCAGCAACACAATTCTTTATTATCTATTTTGTTTTACGTAAACTAAATATACTAGGTGAAGAGGTTAACATAAGCTACATAGAAAGCTTGTGTACATTACCAAATTAGAATGCAAGAGTTAATAGGCAATAGGCCAGCAATATAATCTTCCTTTTCCCCTTCCAAGACTCAAGCTCTGATGGTAAAGTACAGGATGAACTCTAGTTTGAGACGATGGTTCTGTTTTTCACTTGAAGGAGCTCTTTCATTTTGCAAGACACATGACATCAATCAAATCTTTTATTTCTCCCCATTACAAAATAATCTCAAACACAGCGATAATGTTAATAGTGCTAAGTCTCACCTTTTTCATTCTCTTTGTATTTGCATATGCCAGCTGGAATTTCAGCTTGAAACATAGAGCCTACCATGATTTCCTGTTTTGAAATAACAGAAACAAGAAGTTAAGCAACGGCCGCTGTGATGTTTTTTGTCAGTAAACAAGAGAATGACCACATCTTTTTTTACCCCTTAAAACTTTCATTGCTCAGAATCTAAAAATACAGTTAACAGGCATGATATGGAAATGTATTTTTGACTATCTGGGGAGGTCTTTAGCATTTCTTATATTTATGGGGAAAAACTGGAGAGGATTTGGGTGGTCTATAGAGCTCAGAGTTACTAGGAAACAGATCAACTCAACATTCATGAAACACAGACTTTTTTAACAGCCCTTAATATTTACCTTTTTCCAGTCTTCCGAGGGAATGTAATCTTCATCTTCTTCAGATTCCTCTTCTATTTCACTATCTACAAGAAATCGTTCAAACGTTTACACAAAACGAGCTGTGATGGGGCCCGCGCATGCCAATGCCAGCCTCCAGCAAAGCGGGCTGAGCGCGGCAGCCCGGACGTCACAGCCAGCTCCTGGGAGCACCGCAAAGGGTGACGGGGGCACGTGAGCCCAGCCTCTCATCCCGCCAGCCTCCAGCTGCGCAGCAGCCCTGCTCTGCCTCACTATCATCTCATCTAACACCACACAAGTGCAAATGGCAGTTTTAGTGACAATACTGAATGTTTCAATACTGACAACTTTAAAAAAATGACCCTCCCAATGTTCACATTTAGAACGGATTAAGACACACAACAGGCTCTGAAAAGTTATGGCACAAATGAATACATCCATCAATTTTACTACTACCTAATTAAAATTTGCTTTCCCTCACCCAGCTTTGAAGCAGTTGAGATGATCCACAGCCAAATTTACTACGAACAGTTACTTTCTGAAAGTATTTTTATGTGGATGTTCAGCATCCACATGTGGGTTTCAACACCATTTTCAATGAGCTCCTAGCTTAGTTACTGCTGTTCTTTTTCCCTTACAGCAGCTGTCACTGAATTTAAGGTAGACCACAGCACAAGGTGCAAGAAATCTGCAAGTGTGCTTTTCTCAGTCTTACTGGGATTTAGTAGGCTTAGATGTACTCCTCAGAGATGCACAGCAGCATTTAAAATAGATCATTTCGGATAAGGACTGACAAAAATTTTAAGCTCTTTATGATATAGGCTAGTTGCCTTTCGCAACATAGTGAAAGCAACTGCAATATCTGGTTTATGTATAGCAAGTGATAATATCAGCACTAAAATTATTTGTACATTAAATTACATTCTATACACAGCTGAACATTGTAAAAAAACCAAAACCTACTGCAATCCACGTGCATTATGCTAATGCTATGTTTAAAAAATAGAGCTCATTTAAGATACAAGCAAATCCTCTGCACAGCTACATGCTGAGGTTCCTTGGCATTTTTGGATTAAAACAAACTGCAGATTAGAAAATGGCATTTCTACAATGTCATTAAGTATCAAGTATAAGGTATCATAAGGAACCTTTGCTTTAACTTTTGTTTGTTAAAACATAGAACAGTAGGAATCCAAACATCGGCGACAGTCACTTCCATCAAAGAAAGGTAAGATATCTGTTGTCCAAACAGCCCTGATGATAGCTCAACACTAAAAGGTTCAGATCCCATTAAGTAAGACTGCCACAGAAGTGAGTTTCTAAAGGGACAGCTACATAACACTAGCTCAACAGTATCAAATGGATGCAAAATCAATTTTTAAACAAAACAAGAGAGAAAATACTCAGTCCACAATGCTGGTAACAGTATCAAATGTGGAATTCTTGAAGCAAATTTTCCTCATTGTTATCTTCCCCTTCATTATTTCACGTTTAACAATCCATTGGCCTTTTTCAGATTTCACTGCTCTTGTTTTCTGTGTTAGTGATCTTGAAGAAATCTGGGGTTCTATTTCTTGAAGAAATCTAAATCTAATCTGAAAAAAATTCAGGTTTTACTTTTTCCTTCAGTTGGACTCTCACCTTCTTTCAATGAGTACATAAACTGGTGTCACCGGGCCTTGTCATGACAACCACACACTGTGCAGCAATTATCTAGTTGGAACAGTTCATTTCCTACTTGCAAATATTTTTACCTATGTCCTTAGTATGAACTGGCAGCTGAAACTATGATGGTAAGGTAATACCATACTAAACAGTCATTTACCGCACCTGGACTCCATGTACAAGAAAATTTTTCTGAAGGGCACATCCATACAAACCAGTTTGCAGGATCACAAACTGGACTGTTACAACACTCGGAGTAGTGTCATGTCTGAGAGCCTGCTTTTTCAAAACTGTAGAAATCTAAATTTTTTCGCAAATTTAATCCTTTCTTTTAAGAAGAGAGAATATCTACTGTCCTTATACAGAGTCCCTTATCTGCAGAGAAGATTTAGCATTCAGCTAAAAATAGGACTTTTTTGTTGCTTATTATTTTGAGCATAAGGATAATCAAGAGCAGTGTTATGAAAGAGAACAAACAAATGTTTATAGGTATCAACATGCGTATTTCAGAAACAATACTATGTTAACTCAAGCAGTTCTTAACCAAAGGTCAATCATATTGAGCTTACTGTGCTTAGTACTAAACTGTACATACTTGTATCAAAATATTTACATCGACGAGGGCGAATTATCTCCTGTGGATCTTGAGAAGCAACAGATGGTGCTGGGTCGTCATTAGATGACTGTGTCTCATCTTCCTGACCTGATGAATCTTTTATGGTCTCCTCCTTAAATATAAAAAAGCAAACAGGAGATCAGCTATCCTTTGTATGTGACAAACACTATTTCGGCCATATTTTTTCCAAAATTGTCAATATATCAAATCCCAGTATCTTTTATCTGACTTGGAGTGACTGTCTAGATTGTGGCCTGTCCAGACTGAGCCACAACAAATGTGTTAAACAATCACATTATTTATTGACCAGGATTTTAAGCAGATCAATTTAACACTCAGACTCTAACATACAAATCAGAAATATGAACCACAATTAAATATCATGCCTAGTTTTTTAAATTAGTCAAGCAAATCCTTGCAGTTTTCATTTAATTTCATTTAACTTTAAATTTCACTTCAGTCTTTAAAACCCTTCCTTATGAATTTTCAGTAAAAAAGGGGAGGAATTATTTACTGGCTATACTTTTCTCAATCAAATGGAAATGGTACCTTCCATAAAAATTAATGTCAATAGCGTGGTTCAACCCCACAGGAATAGCATATCAGTAGACTCGAGTACGTACATAGAGTCATTAAAAGATCAAAAATTTAGAACAAGTTTCTTTATTAGAACATAAACCACAACAACTATGGGAATTATTACAATTAAGGAAAATTAAAATAATAAAGGTTAAAAAAAAATTAGCATTTTTTATTTCAATGCATGTTGTCAATATCTTTTATGTGTTCTATGACTATGTTGTAAGCACTCATACTCGCTAGTTCTCTCACAGATGCATTAGGCACAGTGCATGTTTATGTGTACCTTTACCAGCAACCAGAGTATTATCACATGTGCAGCTTAAAGCAGATTAAAAATAGAAAATAGCTAAGCGCGGTATAGCTAAATAAGCTGTAGAAAGATGAGCACTTGCAGAGAAAGCTTGAATGATTTATAAAATTATTCCACCCCCACAGATGTATTTTACTGCCTCTCTGCTAAGTGCATGCAAGCATTTCAGAGCTCTCATTCCTGTACCCTGAGGCAAACAACTGTAACAGGTTCACTAGCTCTCTTTGTGCCCCGTCCTCCCCACCACCTTTGATCCAACCCTACCAAAACTGGGGTAGAATAGGTGAACACACACATTCTATTCAGCCACAGTGCCAAGCCTGCAATTAAGCTCACCCATTGGCTGTGTTTATGGTGCCAAACTGTCAAGCGTTGCTGCTGACGGGCAGGAACACACTTGCTTCTGCAGCACGCTACAAAGTGTTAGTCCCCTACAGAGGGACAAAGATGATGCCTCTTGCTGCTAACAGCAGTGACAGACACTGAGATTTCATCCATTTAAGAGAAAAGATAGGCAGTATCTTAAATCAGCTAGTAAAAGAACTGGAGAACTACAGAGGAGGTCATGAGAACACAGAAGATGGAAGCTGCGTCAGGAAGTAATTAAGAAGCAAGGACACAAGAAGAAAGTGGGACTTCAGGAACACCTCCACGCACAACAAAATAAACCACTTTTGTGTCTTATTTTAATTTTGCATACTTCATGTTATGTAAGTTTCTCCCCCCCTCCAGCTTCTTGAACCTTTTCGGATGTAATATAACTATGTATCTTTCTTCTTTTTGAACTATTCAACCCATACAAGTAGCAATCTTTCACAGCATCTGTCAAGGGAGTTTGTAAATCCTAAGAACTTCATTTTCTGAATCAGATATATCATTCCTCATCTCTGTGTCGCATTCCAGAGATTCTAAAATGGGTAAGACATCAAAGAACAAAATGTACCCTTTTAAAAGCCAGATTAGGTAATGCAACTTCCATTAATGCCTAAGCTTTTTTGTTACTGACAATACAAACGGTTTCATATTTTAATGGAATTCAGGATGCAACTCTGAATGCCACCAGTAATGGAGAAGTTACAGCTGTGCCCATGACAGGACAGGATTGCTACAAATACGTACGACATACACAAGTAGAAAAGACTCTTCTAAAATCAGAAAATTTATTTTAAGAGCACACAGAAGAGGATTTTAAAGATGCTAAATTCAAAACTATACATTTTGCAAAGATATTTGAAGCATTAGATTCAGTTAACAACTTAAGTACAACCAGGGCTGCCAGGCTGAAAAAATACAATTTAAAATGCTAAAGCTAAAAAAATTGCAGCCATCTCCAATACTCAGAGACACATTTAATTCAATTCCACAATTCACTGTTCAGAGTTTCAGTAGATCAGCTTTTCATCCTGAGACAAGTATTCAGCCATATCTACAAAGGTACCTTCAGGCATTTACAACTTCAGTTTTGAAGTTAGCCTATTTCTGAAGGACAAGTGCAATACCTTCTTACATGATGCTATACGTATACATGTACCCTAATTTGCTGCAGCAACAGTTTGGAATGATACAGATGAAATTAAGAGCGATGAAGAGAAATACAGCTGGGTAATTAAGAATAAACATTAGAGTTCAGTACACAAAGCATCTGAAATCAACTATATTATGCATTACTTCTGCCACGATCTGGCATCTTGAGTGGTTGTCTAGTACAGAATGGCTGTAGGAAAATCAGTTTCAAATTAGTGTAAACACTTACTTTGTTTTCACCACTACAGCCACTGTTGTCATCATTATCAACATCATCATCATCTTCTCCCTCCTCCTCTTCTTCATCATCATCTTCATCATCATCATCTTCTTGGAGTGGAATGGTACCATCATAGCCGTAACGGCTAAGTAGCTCCTGGATTGGCATATCACTTTCCTGATAAACATCCAAACAAAGTTTGAGAATTTAACAAAAATATTTCACATCCCACATCTGCTCTACAGCTTAAAGGTGTGCATTTTAAACAAAAACAGATAGATCATGATCAGGTATACTAAGAATGGCCATTCCATTTGACTGTCTGCTAAATGGACAGTCAAAAATAAAAGTTTCGGCTCCCAAGAAAAATGTGGGGGTTTTATGCAGCAGAACTATTTCCTAATCCTTTACAAATTTACAGCAGACCTTGCATACCACCAATCTCTCAAAGGGGCCATAAAGCTCATTAACAGGGTACCAAAGGGCTGTATGCCCCACCCCTCCCTCGGTATTTGCCTACTACTACTTGACCAAAACACAAGCACTGCAATGTGGCAGGTTACGTCTGGTTACATCATATCCCTTCAGTACACAGAGCGAACACACTTGGCTTGAACATGGAGTTAAATCTTCATTTGGGGAGCTGCACTACAGGGACGGTTCTACATAGTTCTGCAACTCTGGCTTTAAATACAAATTTAATTACACCAAAAATGCACCTCTCCATCTCTCTGTGCCTCTCCCCTTTCTGGGCAAAACAAAAAATGAGGGGTTGGATGGAGGTGAGGGATCACCTTATATCCAGGATCACCTGATATCCACGTAAAGATAGTAGTAATGTTTACGGATTGATATACATTTTAAGCTAGTTGACTACAAAACCATACACAGTTGGAAGCAAATCTGCTAAAATATGTGCACATTGAAAAATCTTTGTATTTAGAATGCTGGTCCACTCTGAAGAGACATTGCAAATGATACAGTCATTCTCAAATTTAGTGGCTCCCAAGCTGTTATCAATTGCATTCACTTTATTAATAAAAATTATTAATTGCTGGGTCTGCAAATTACTTACTTTATTACTTTTAATATCTCAGTATCCAGCCTTCAGGGGCAGTATACGGCATCTCTAATGAGATTTTTCAGAGCAGAAACTTTCAGAGAGCATTTTAAAATTATCTCTCTCAGAAGAACAAATCCTTTGTTTATTATTTAAAGGTGTCTGCCTGCTCTAAATATTTCTTCTTAGTATGTAATGTACATCTCGGCTGATAATCAGATTTTTTTAGTTATCGGCTGACCTTAGACGTCCTCCAATGAACTCCTTTCCTAAGGGCTTTCACTGATCAACACATCTCTAGCTTCTGGAAACATACTAACAGTACCAATTACAAAAGGCAAGTGTAGTTAGTTCTGCTGTGTAAAAATAAGAGCAACACAGGGGTTACCAGTATTCGTTATCTGTGTATTTTATTTTATTTTACTTCAAAGAACTAAGCCATTCTACCACTTATTGGTCTACTCTTTGGTTAAGCTATATACACAGTAGATGCAGACCATGTGGACCTAAATGTCCTCACCTTCCCTTCTTGACTTCTTGTTCCCTATCGTATCATTTTATAGGAAGAATTCTTAGAAGTGGGGAATTAATATTTTACTCACACAGACAACATGACAGGACTGTGACCTTAATTAAAACCTAACAGTACAGCTATCAGAAAAATCCTATTCATAATTATCCAAACAAATGTTCTCCAGTACATTTTGGAAAGTAATATACTTTCATTAAGCACTCCTCACCACTATCCCATTTGTAGATACAGACTGAGAACTAAAAAGAACTTTTACTACAATTCTTAGGTATGTGTGAACGATGTAACAGGCATACTACTATATGTTACCTAGGAAAGTGGTATTGTATTTACAACATTTTTCTTAGGTAGAGCCTCTTAACTTCAAATAGTCCATTACAATTCAAAAAGCCCCAAGGGTCAACAACTCTCCAAGATAAAATACAAATCATGATTTCTGTATTGTTTCAGGATATTGCAAAAATAGGAAAGGTTAAAAAAAAGTAACAAGTCTTATCAAAGACATAGAAATTTCCTATGTGGAAGATGTTTAATAATAAGAAATGAATTATAACTCGTGCGTCTGGAGTAGAGGTAAGTGAGGGGGAGTGATATAACAGAGAAGTGTATCAGAAGCAGCACAGAGAAGGTAAATATAATGACTGTACACTGTTCTAGTTGAAGAGCTCAGAGGCAACCACTGAAATGAACTCAGAATAGGTCTGAAAAGCCGAACACGTTTCCCACACTAAATGAACTGCGCAACATTGCCACATGCCTCGTGGACACTGAGTTTACAGAGGTTAAAAATAAAATGGACAAATCCACGGGAGGAGGAAAAACAAGACTGACGACAGGCATTACAGACAAAGAGACAACATCTTTTTCATACATGCCTGAACTGCACCCTGGTAGAGGCTGGAAGATTATTTGGGAGAAACACCGCATGCTTCCATCTGGTTCTCTCACTTAAAGACAAGAGGATGCTGGTGCATAACCCTAAGAAAACCCAAGAGCCCTCCCTGAAAAGGGGGACCCCAAAAGGAGAAACCAAGCGATTATATGAAACAACAAATGGAAAAAGAAAGGGAGTCGAAAGCTTAAAAATCTGTAAGTAATGCAGAGAGGCACCACACACAGCACCCTGGCAATGCTCTCCGCTTCTTAGAGGCACCCAGGAAGCCAGCCCACACCACCCAGTAGTGCTCTGCCCACAGAGAGGGCAGCACAAAGGCAGAGAACTTGGCCTCACACTCCTCAAATCCTCCATGTCACACTCCCTCCAGCTGATGCTTTGTACAGTCAGCTTAGCTAAGAGTGGGAGGAAGTTGAGTTTCTGCAACTTGCTGGGGCCTGGTCATTTATTATTTCCAAGACAGAGTGTGAATGCAGTTTCCTACTACCAAAATTACACTGCCAAGTTTCCAGCGTTTTGGAAAACTGCAGCGTCAGCATATGCCCAGGACGCCGAGAGATGTGCCTCATCCCAGGCACACCTTCCTGAGCACTGTCTCTCGGGCTGCTGAAGAAGGAATACTGGTTAGCCTGGACTTTGGTCACATCTGGTATAGATGCTCCTACACAGGAAAACAGTATTACTGAATACATGTCTGGATATGATCAAGGATAGTCTGCTATACCATCTCGCATATAGCTTTCCTGCCCAAGAAAAACTCTTACCTTTCAAGAAACATCACTGAGAACCACCAAATCCAATACTTCTGATTCCCTTCAAGTACTGCTCTGCTCTCAGGGAACTGTATTTTTTCCTATACCAGAGCAGCATAGAGGGCGACTTCAAGTCTCTAGACGCAGATATGCTACTGCTGTTTAGACGTACTTGCACGGACAAATGCAGAATACTGCTAAACCTCAAGCACCAATGCATTACAGATTCACCAGAGTTTCAACCGATGAGTAGAAAAGGTCCTTACCCTCAGAGGAAGGTGTAATTATTATGACAGTCAGGAGTGAAACCATCAAGGTTCAAAAACGCTTTTGCAAAACCTGACTGCCACCTCGCCTCTGAAGGAGCTGAACTAGTAAATCAGGCACATTCACAGCCTGGGGGAAATCTGAAATAATACATGTAAATGTCTAGG
>NW_009204922.1:24450-40023 GCF_000690835.1 Fulmarus glacialis
TTGACCATAGTTTTAAGATTCAGATTGCCTATCATCCATGACTGGAAAAAAAAAAAAAGAGATAAAAGTAAGCCTTGATGTGCAGCCGCTATCCCACAACTAGAAGTAACCACAGGTCTCTAGCAAGATCCTGCTGGCATGGAAGCATCTGAAACTCAGTAAAAGCCCTACCTGCAATACACATACAAACTGACCGTAAGATTCTCCACCAGGCTGTAAAAGCATCCTGCAGAGAAGAGTAGCGCATGGAGCAATGTGAATCTAAGTTATACCATTGCTCACTGTCCTGATAGCAAAAAAGCCAACACATGGAGAAATTATAAACTTGCAGCCCCAACAACCAAGATATGAGGGAATAAACTGATGGCTGAAATAGAGTTATAAACGAAGCATTGTAATGTGGTGATAGAATTACACAACCAGATGTTGACTCTTCACAAAATATGAGGGGGAAAAAACATATTTTCAACTTAAAAACCACATGACATACATGTGGAGCTCCATTTCTCATTTAGTCTAGATGAAGCATATTTAGATTCACAAACTATTTATTTATCTTTATGTTTACCATGTAATATCAAACCTGAAATTACCAGAAAGTAATTATCATTTACACCCAAAATGTAGTTTAAACGCACTAAATTAATTTAAAGTCATATTGGCATAATCACTTATACTAAATAGGATTTGTACATCGAATATGCATCTGAGAATCGTTAATGATCTGTTCTGGAAGCCTTTTCAGCCAATGAGGCCATAGACAGTATCTAAATTACTTGGCATTTATAATGGACCTAGTTTGTAATTTAAGAATATTATTCCTGCCTGAGAAGTAATTTAAGACAATACATAAGTGACAGCATAACCTCAAAATGCCAAATAAATCTTATATGCAATTATTTCAGAAGATACACATTTTAAGATTTATTTCTAATATCACTAATATCACTATTAACAATAATTGTGAGTTCTGATCCCAGCTCTGCTGACTACTCTTTGCTTTGAGCCAATCATTTCATCTGCATCTCCATTTCCTCTACCTTAAAAATGAAGATACTCCCATATGCTCCACTAAAGTATTATACAAACGATTGTATAAAAATGCAAAAGAAACGTAAAATTATGGGAGTTTTTAAAAAATGAAAATCTATATGCACTAATGAAGTGCAAGTGCTTTAGAAAATAACAACACTGGAATATACAAGTTTAGTCAGAGAGTACTTTAACTTATATTAGCTCTAAAATGCAAATACTATACCAGCACATATATGCAAAAAGAAACTAAACAAGCACAGCGTTATACATTATTAAGTATTTGTGTACCAGTTTCCTTTTCCCAACTTTTGAGAACTGCAAATTTAGCTCAGCCCCTTTCCCCCGTCTATATTATTTGCCTATTAGTGTTTTAGGGGTGGTTTTTTTTAATTCCAAATATAAGGGGAAAAACCTCCATATGTTTTGTGTGAGACTGTGGGCTGTGGTTATTTTTATGACTACTTAAGGCTACCTACCCTGTTAAGATCCTCTATTTCAGAATTGAAGTTTGTTTCTCCTTCCATCATTTCCTCCTCTTCTAATGTCCGTTCATCATCAAAGTCATGCACCAGCATATCAGCTGATGGATCAAATTCATGGTCATCAGATGTTGCTGAACCTCCTGATAGAAAACATTTTAAAGAATGTTTTTAGTTAGATCATGGCCTCACAGAGTTTAATTTTTTATTTTGGTGACATTTTAATACTCAAATTATACTCAGAAATTAAAATACCTTCAAAATCCCTCAATCATTTATCTTAGGGAAAGCCAATCTCATTATTCAGAGTACTGTGAAAGCTGTCCTTTGGGTAGTAAGAGATCATGGAAAAAAGAACCAGGAGATACTGTTTAACCAGCCAGTTCTCAAAGTACTATATATCTGGACATCGGGACCCTAGTTAAATGTTTGTAAAATGCTCAGTTTTTGAAGACTGAATTCTTAAATAATCGTAAACCTGTCTGAATCAAGCATTCTACTGGGAGCAGAAATACTCATAAAATATAAACTCAGGGCAGTTTTTTCCTTTATACTTTGAAAGCTTTCTTGTTTACAACTACAAAGACAGTCTAATGACTTTTCCAAAATTTAAACTTAAAGTAAGCTTCAGTTATGCAGATTTATTTATGATGCAGAATCCTTAGTTATTTTTCCCCACACAGTTTTTTCACAGTTCTTTGTAAAGAAGTCTGGTTATATTTTATGACAATGAAAAATAAATGAATGGATGAATGGTTTGGCAGATGCAGCATTTTATGTAATTCAGCAATACCTGATTTCTAATTCTAACCCTGCTAACATTTTTCCATTTGTCTCTGTGGACAATCTAAATTCCGTTTTCCAAAGCTTGAAGAGTGTACCCACGCTAAGGGTGCAAGAGGGAGGGGTTGACTGTAAGTGCTAACTATACTTTGTAGTTTTAAGCGTTAAAGCAATTGATTGTTTCTCTGAAAGAAGTAAGAGCTCAAGAGACAATGGCAGTCCAGCTAAAGTAACTACTGGAAAGCTTTTCCACTAGTAGGATGCCAAAAACCTTGGAAATAAATAACACTAAGTACTGTGGTACCAAAGTGAACAAAAAACCCCCAGATATTCATAATTTAGACTTAGGCTGATTACTAGATAGCCAGTAGCTCTGGGATACTGGAATATTAGAAAATAACTAGCTTTAAAAATAGAAGTCATGAAACCCCTCATTTTTAGTAATCCAATGAGGTAAAAAAATACTGCTTTTCCTGCTGCTTTTGTTCTTGATGCTATTATGCATAAAAACATAGAGCAACGGTATATCTATTAATTGAGAGCACATAGTGCCTTAACTTTTGACTTTGTATTTAACTCTAACTCCAACAGGTAGCCATGCCTAGCGGGACGGTAATTGTATCGCGGTGTAAAGTGATCTCTTCCATGTCCCCAGCACTCGCTCACATTGTGCTCCTTAGGACATCAGCATTCCTGAACACGTGTTCGTGCAGCTCTTGCAAAGACAAGAATCGTATTTCCCCAGTGTATTTTACCATTTAGAAACTTGTGCTGGTACAGACTGGAAGAAAGCAGTGACTACTTAAACCAGTACCGCCACCAATCTATTCATCAAATTATATCCTTAGATTACTAAGGATATTTGCTGGAAGAGACCAGCAAAAATAATTTTTCAAGGGTGCCCTCTTCCCTCAGAAGTTTAGGAAATATTAAAAATATTTACCTGGGCTTGAAGACTCAACAGAAGGCTAAAAAAGAAAACACAGGAAATTATTTTTTCTATGTTGAACCTGCACAAACACAATTCAGTAATTCAACTGATACAAAGCAAGTCACTGCAAATAATATATTTACAAATAAAGCACCACAAACGCTGAAGCAATTTAAGGTAAATAGTATTCATTTTCTCCTTTATGTATCAATATTGCTGCTCTATTTCAGCAAGAATAATTGGAAGAACTGCCCATTTTGTGATGCAATAATTGAGTTGATGAAGGTATAAAATAAAGCAAAACAATTCATTCTGAAAATAGTATTACAATTCCACAATCAGCTTAGTATGGCATAAATCAGTGCTATTGCCAGATGGGGCAATGCTACTTTCTCTCCATCACTACCTGTTCATTTCCAATTCTTCCTTCATGCTGACACAAAACTGAAAACTAACAGCAGTAATAGGTTAGTTTTTAACAGATCCAGCTCTGATCTAACTCCGTATACTAAATCCCCTTTTCCACAACCAAGGTATATGCCAGATTACATTGGCAGTGGAAGCACAGTTTAAGAGAAATTATTCTTCCTATTTGAAACTGCATGATATGCAATACACAAATTCCCTGTTCTATTTAAATTAAGGTACACACTTTTAAAAGGTAACCACAAACCACAATGAGAACTCCTCATAGAACAAAAGGAAAAAGCAATTTAATGTTAACATCTAATCCAGCTGTGAGGAAAAAAGAAAAAAACAGCAAAAATTATTTTGCAAGGCAGACTTTCTTCCCAAGTACGTTTGTAACACAAATTAATATGATCACAGCCTACAAAACAAATATATTTTTTGAAATACAGAAAAAAAAAAGAGATGTCCGCAACAATCTTTATGTAACAGGGACATCCTTTGGCCTGCCATATTTGGTAACCTTACATTTATAATCAGAACATACGTCTTCTTTCATAAAATTCTGCTTTCCCTTGCTTATAACTTTGTCAATCTTTAACCTCCTAGGATGAAATTTGCATGTCAGACATGCAAACCTCATTTGTTTTGAAAATTCAAGCAAATGTTTCAACTATTTTCAGGAACAGACCTAATGAAGTGTTTTTTTCAAAGTTAGGAAGACTGACTTCTTACTTCAGAGAGCTGCAGTACCCCTTTCCCTGGCACCTTCTGGAAACAGAGATACTGTTTGGTATCATGGATATTGTTATATTACATAATATAAAATGCTGTCTTCATGAAAAACTGCCTGCATTTGGCCAAGAAATAATATGGAAAACTTCAGTTTGCACATTCACAATAGATACTTGTGTGTATGCATAATACTATACCTAGATTGTACTCCTACTAGAGTTGCAAAATCTGTACACCCAGAATTATACGCAAAATCAAAACAAGATATTATGTTAGAAATTGGTAAATTTAAACTCACGTAAAAACTTGTACTATTATTCCAAGATTTTCTAAAGCATTTTCCTTCTCCTTTTCTTCATCTCATAAGGCCAAGCAGTCACTTGCACAAGCCACTTCCACCCAAAATATCTGGCCTAGCTATGTAGCGAAGCAAAAACTAAAATTTAAAAAATTCTGTGTAATTATAAAGTTCTTTTCATCAGCAGCTCTTCAAAGTGAGAAGAAATACACCTTCTTAGGAATCAATGACCACAATCCACTTACATGTCTGCTTACGTTTTATGAGAGTCTACAATGTACAAATAAAAACTCAAAATATATTTGCCTGTGTCAAGCAGAAAGCAGTATACAGAGGTAAAAACACATCTTGAATATTTGCCTGAAGGGTGGATAGAAGATACAACAGACAAGAAGTTTTGCTCTCCTAACACTGTATAGCCTAATGAAAATATCGAATATATACACTGTCTTCAGGTGGAGATACTAGTGTCTATTTTTCTCATGCTTACTATTTAGTTATGTGTGGTATCACTGCTGACTTGCAAGAAATAGCTTTTTAGGCAGTATTAGCTTTAAAAGGCAGTACTGCACAAAAAAGCCAAGAGAAATCATATCTGTACAATTAAGTAAACTGAAACTCATGTTAAGCGGGTAAGCACTAAAAACATTTTTGCAAAATGCTGCACAATGCCATAGGAAGTTTCGCTAATGACGACAGTTTAAAAATCTTTCTTTGCAAAGATTATCTTAAAAAATTCCAGTGTACAATATTATTAGCACATACTGAGCTAAAGTTGAATATCAAAATCAGCCAGCAATGACTGATCTCTATTTGGTATGTTTTGTTTGTCTGATAAACTTGCAAAACTGGGTAATGCATAATAGGTAATACACAATTATTAGTGCAAATTAACAAAGTCTTAGCGTATTCATTGCAGCAATCACAGGTGGGAAATCAAACAAATTCAATTCTATTTCTGGCAGACAATGCTGAGAGTAAGGCAGACAATAACGGCATGTTCAGTGCAAGGAAAAAATAAGGGAAAGACAAACATCACTCAGAAGTATCTTGGAAAGTTTTAAAATAAGGACTAAGTCTTCCTTAATAATTCTCTCATAACAAATATGAAAGAAATGAGCACTGCAAATGCAGATTATAGCCACCATTAGCAGCAAGAGGAACCTTTATCTCCCAAAGAGGCCATAACAGAAACGTAACTAAAGCTGAACTGCACAATCTAGGAAAAGCAAAAGAGCAATGGTAAGCAATTCACCCGGGCAGCACAGAGACACTGCTGTGCAGTCTGTGGGTTGTGCAGCCTTCCCACCCTCGTTACATGGCAGCCTCTGCCAGGCTATGAAGTACTCTGCAAATACATCCAGCCTCAACCGAGACCAGGAAGCAAGCTGTGGACCCTCATGCAAGGGTCCCTGGAATTCCAGGGTCCCCTTTTAACAAAGTATTGACCTAACAGAGTAGTATCAGTACACTTGGCAGAAGGATAGTATCAGTATACTTTGCATCCAAATAATGACTCATCGTTACAACACAGACTGCTCTCACCAAAATCAAGTGACTCGAATACCGAGTTGCTCTGAGATGGAAAGAGGAAAGCAGAACCAGGGCTGGTAAAGATAAGAAGGGAAAAAGTATCCCCATGACTTATGATGAAAGATTATTCCAGAAATTACTGCCCTCATAGGAACAGAGAACTGGATTTAATGTCCTAGAAAGCCCTGAAGATAATCTATTCTGAGGGATAAAACATGTTACTTAGTAAACAATAAATTCTGCAAATGCCATCTTAAAACTGTTCTTTCTGCCCAACCATGAAAACGCATTATTATTGGAAGGCTTCTACACAAGCCAGCTCTCCCGCTGACAAAAAAAACCTCTTTCCAAGATACAATCTGCACTTACTCATGGCCGGTTTCTCTCTAACCCAGTACTAACACTATTGTTAAGGCTAAATAACCACTCTCCGCCTCCCCAGTTATTTTTTGATGTAACAGAGGCATTTCAAGGGGGGTCACCGTTGGAAAACAGTTTATGCATATAGATCAGTAGTTGCTCATCTCGGCTTTGCAGTGGAAATCCACTGGGGAATTCTGGCTGGCCCACGCATGGGGCGGGTGGAGCCCCTCCTTGGCCATTCACCTGCTTTACCCCAGCCCAACCTGGGAAGGAAAGTTCTGGGCAAAGGCCTCAAGTCAGAAGGAAAGGAATGAAGAAAAACAAGTGTATAAACCAGGGATAACAGGAGCATCAGGAAGCCGTGCCTCCAAAACTGAAGAAATCAGGATGATCAGTGAGAAGAGGCTCATGGTACAATTATACTTGTGTCCAGAAAAATAACTGCAATTCAAAACACAAGAGAACTTGTGGAAAAGCAAAAATGCTTTCTTTACAACACCAGATAGGGCAGGGGTTCTGAGGGAAAGGTAGCATTCACTTTACCGTGAATTAAGGATAGCATGAGTTCAATCAAACAGAATCTAGCATGGTGTAACGGCAGCAGCTCTGCCCTCACGAGAAAAAAAACCCAACCCCCAAAGTACAGCTTTGCTTTCAGCCAGTGTTAGGGATTTGCCAACAGCCAGAATGACCTGTAGGAGGCCTGTTGGTCCACGAGCCTTGTGTAAAGGGGAACCACCAACTCCCCACCTCAATTTGGAAGAGCAGGTTTCCTATGCTGAAATCCTCAACAAGCAGAACAGGGTCCGCTCTAACCTCTGCCCTGAAGCCATCCTCCGGATCCATATATACCTTGTATGGTTTTACATACGCGTGCACGTGCACAGATTTTTATGTGATTTATATACAAATGTTGGAGCCTGTTGTTTCAGTCCCACTTGGAAGTTTCTTTACAAGTTTTCAGGATGGAAAAGACATAATTCCCCTCTTCAAGGATGAGCATCCAGAGAACTCCAGGCTGGACAGCCTCACCCCCACCCCCAGGCAGGTGATGGAGCAAACCCTCCTGGAAACCATTTCCCAGCCCACGAAGGAGGACAAGGAGGCAATGGGAGCAGTCAGTGTGGATTTACAAAAGGGAAATCATGCCTGAGCAGCCCGAGAGCCTCCCTTGATGAGAGGATAGGCATGGTGGATGAGGGGAACGCAGGGGATGCTGCTTGACTTCACTCCAGCAAGGCTTTTCACGCCATCTCCTGTAACACCCTCGCAGACAAAATGATGAAGCACAGCCTGGACAAGCAGGGATGCAGATGAAACTTGCTGCATAGCCCAGCTCAGAGGGTTGTGATAAGCAGCAAAGTCCAGCTGGATGTCAGTGACAGAGCCCAGGGGTTGAGGCTGGGGCTATTACTGTCCAGCATCTTCATTAGGGACCTGGACAACGGGACAAAGCGCACCCTCAGCACGTTTGCAGCCAACACAACATTGGGAGGAGTAGTGGATGAGTGCGCTGCCAGTCAGAGGGACCTCAACAGGCTGCAGAAACAGGCCAGCAGAAACCTCATGAAGTTCAACACAGAAAGGCAAAGTCCTTCACGTGTGGAGGAATCATCTCCTACTACAGGCACCAGTACAGGCTGGGTTCCAACCAGCTGGAAAGTAGCTTTGTAGAGAATGATCTGGAGGTCCTGGTAGACACTTGAACACAAGCAGCAATGTGACAAAGAAGGCCAACAGCATCCTGTGTTGCATTAAGAAGGGCAACCAGCACTGGTGAAACCACATCTGGAATATAATATTCCTAAAACAGTTGGGGTTGCAAGGCACACCTGGAGACTGTCTAAGTTCAACCCTGTGCTCAAAGCAGGGTCACCTACAACAGGCTGCTCAGGATCTCATCCAGTCAGGTTTTATATACCCCCAGGGATGGAGACTCTCCAACCTCCTTGGACAACCTGATCTATTCTCTGATCACCCTTAAAATAAAAATAAAAAAAAAAAAAAAAAGTTTTTTTCTTACATTTAACTGGAATTTCCTGATTTTCAATGCGAGCCCATTTTCTCTTGTCCTGCCCCTGGTCACCACTGAGAGCAGTCTGGTTCCCTCATCCCTACTCCCCCATCAGACATCTATACCCAAGGATAAGAACCCCCTGAACCCTCTCCTCTCCAGGCTGAACAGCCCCAGCTCTCCCAGCCCTTCCTCACATCTCAGGTGCTCCAGACCCTCAGGCATCCTTGTGGCCTTTGCTGGACTCACTCCAGCCTGTCCACGTCTCTCTTGTCCCAGGGGGAGCCCAGCCCTGGACCCAGCGCTCTGGATGTGCCTCCCCAGGGCTGAGCAGAGGGGCAGGATCACCTCTCTCGACCTGCTGGCAGTGCTCCGAATGCAGCCCAGGGTGCTGGGGGACTTTGTCACAGGAGCACATGGCTGGCTCCTGGCCAACTCTGTGTCCACCAGGACCCCCAGGTCCTTCTCCACAGATCTGTACTGTGTCCAGTGCTGGGCTCTCCCATTTCAAGAGAGACATGGACAGAATGAAGCAACGCCAGAAAGGGGCCACAAAGGTGACTGAGGGACTGGACCATCTGACATACGAGGAGAGGCTGAGAGAACCTGGACTGTTCAGCCTGGAGAAGAGATGGCTCAGGAGGATCTGATCCATGTGCATAAATATCTGATGGATGGGTGTACAGAAGACTGAGTCAGTCTCTTCTCAATGGCATCCAGTGACAAGAGTCAATGGGCACAAACTGAAATACATTAAAACACAAGGAAAAGCTTTTTTCACTGTAAGAGTGAGGAAACACGGGAACACGTTGCCCAGAGAGGTTGCGGTGTCTGCACTCAGGTATACAAAACCAGACTGGCAACGGTCCTGGCAACCTACTCTAGCTGACCCCGCTTTGAGCAACAGGTTGGTCTTGATTATCTCCAGATGTCCCTTCCAACTTCAACAATTCTGTAACTAAATGCTCCAAAATATATTGCAGTGGAGCCTACCACAATGAAGCGTTTTCCTGTTGAGAGTGGACACAAAACCCTAGCGGGGCATAAAAAGATCTTGTAAAAGTCAAGCACACTTTAAGAAACAAAGTTCAGCTTTTAGAATTCTGAAATGGTATGGAGAAGGCATGACAGCTCAAGCAAGCAAACAGCCTTCCCTGTAGGCTGAAATACCGCTAAAGCAATCACTTCCTTCACAGCTTCAAAAGCATTGCTAAAATACTGCCATGCCTCTAGAGTTAAGAATGACCCCCATGACTTTTAAACAACTCCAAAATATATACCCAGTACAATCCTAGCCTATGGAAGGAAAAAAAAAATACAAACCCCAAACCAGAAAATCTGCAAAAACCCAAACACCTCCAGAAACATTAAGTCCATTTCAGGCTGCCTCACAGAATGGATACATTCCTTGAGAGGTTCTAGTCCATTCTTTGCCACAGACTTCATAGGCAGCTTTTAGGAGACAGCCTCTGGGTCTCTATTCCTTTCTTCTAAGCTTTGCCTACCGTATCTACCTAGTCTGTCCTAGTTTGTGGATTATCATCTGCATTTCATACGTTTCTAGTCTAAGTGATGCACTGCCAATCATTTTCTGCCTTCTATTTCTAGTTAGATGCAGTGTCGCATTACATCTCATCTATATTAATGGCCAGCTGCTGCCAAAAGTACTAGTCTGACCTCTTCCCACCACTCTGTGTGCTTCTGCCACTTGTACCAGGTCCAGCAATTGGGAAGCTGCAGCATGTGCTGGTTCAGCAAACCAATCTCAAAGAAAACTAACACCGTTTTCCATCCTATCAGTGAGCCAAAGTACTTCATCCTGGGCCTTTGCAATTACCAGACATGCTGCAAACAACCTAGAGCACGAGTCTGAAGCTAGACACCTGGAGAAGGGTGCGTGGCAGGAGATCAGGAATAACCCTTTCAGTGACAATCTGTTAGTGTTACAAGACAATAACTGCAATTCTTTATTATTCAGTCCTATTTCCTTGCCTCCAAGTGATCACAACTCTGGCCAGGGTAGAACAGATGGCTTTGAGGGCACTTGCTTATGAAAGTTTTCCTGGCCGTAGTTAAAGATCGTATGGCTACATTAGTATCATCAGATCTTAAGTCCTAAGCTGTGGTATGTCAATATAACAGCAATTCCTGTGAAAAGGAATACCCCTGTTCTTCAGTGGCTTTTCATTTTCTGCTGCAGCAATTCAGAGAAGTACAAAGCACTTTTTTGCCTCAAGGGCACTCATGGGAACAAAGAGCTGCTACCTATAAAAAAATAATGGTATCCAAGGCCCAGTAGAGAAAAACTATGGGATACTTAAAATACACGGTTGACACACTCAAACTGTTCTATGCGTAAGACCATCAGAAAAGACAACTGTGAATGTTTGTTGTGGGTTCAATAGAATGAAAAATCATTCATGAACTCCTAACTCATGGACAACTAGGAAAAACTCAAGCGACCAAGGGAGTCCTGCTGTATGGATGCACCATTGAGCACATTTGTTAATGCTCCAGACGAGCAACTTGAAGGAAATACCAGTTCTCAGATATGAAGAGCAAAAGAAAAGACACTGAGCAACAAAACGTCAGGCTTGGGTAGCACTAAAAGAATCTGTCACTGTTTTTATTCCATGTGGTTTTTTAGGAGTCTCAGGAAAGACAGGCAGAGTAGGTGTTTTCAGAATGTTAGTGACGCAGCAATAACCGAGCCAAAAGATCGTATCAAATACGTTCCTCAGTGTATGGATATGGGAATAAATGGAACTGAAGTTGGCCAGTCTCTTTCAGACACCTTGGGACTGTCAAGTGATGAACCTAGCAGACACATATCAGACACAGAAAAATACAGTGTTACTCTGACAACAAAGACTCACTGGACTTTGGGATGGCTCTATTACTATAATTTGTGATGGAAGTTAAATGGTAGAAGTAAAACTGAATTGGCATCACAACAGGTTTATTTAATGCAAACAGTCTTCTGCAGACATCAGTTTTGCGCAGCTTATTTTTGAACCCACTACTTCAGAAGCAGAGATATGTTTCCAGGCAATGCCCATTTTTGCAGGCTGGCAGGAGATTTTTGCGTCTTATTCCAATGCTTCATCGCTGCTTGGACTGGAATGGGATACTCCAAAATGTGAAAGCTATGAGTTTTCTCTCTTTACATTTCTCCTACAGCCTGCAAAGAAACACCTGAACAGAACTGACAGGACACTACACAGTTTCACTTCTACCTACAAAACTACTATTCTAATTGCTAACATCTTTCATACTGTTTAATATAATTGATTAATAACGAAACATCTTAAAATTAGCAGTATCTGCAGTCTCTACAAGACAATGACAAATATATATTCTGTTCCAATTTGCTCAGTTATCTTTAACAGCTCCTTAAATGTTACCTAAAACATTTAAAAACTAAAATTAATTTTTGTCTATATTGATAGCAATAAGCCTGACAAATTCATCAAGTTGATGCTCAGCTCTTTTGAACTCTGCTACAGGAAAACACCAAAGTGAACTTCTGGGTTGCAGTGGCTTGCTTTAGCAACATTTGGGGCACAAAAAACTTCAACATTAACTGGCAAACAAATCTTAAAATACAGCAGTGTTACCTATTCTATAACAACACAAAGAATGAAGCATGAGCACTGGGTAGAGAATACATGTAACTACCTCACAAGTGATGTTGAAGCCACATACATGTATACTAAAGCTACATTTCACTAAGCAGACTAATTAAAAGTAAATTACTGATATGCAAGTAGTAATACGTATTCTGTTCATCACATTTATTCCCAAAATGCAGATACACACTTACATGAAAAATATTCAAAGACTGCATGAAAACTGAAGTTTTGAATACACAAGGTTTAGAAACTAACTTTGCACACCTGAAGTTCAAAGTATTTGAGAACAGGAGCTCATTAGCAAAAAAAATTTGTAAGACCCATGCTTGAACTGTTGAAGTCTTAAGAACTAACTGTGGCAGCCATTTAATAAACTCTCCAATGAGCTAAGATAAATAATGGCCTGGAGAAAACGACTAGTTAAAATGGCGAAGAACATCCTTTACTTAAGAGGGCACGTGTCCCTTTTCATAAACAGGTATTTCAGAGGAAGGCTTACAGTTCCAGCCTGTCCCTCTCTCCCTGCATTGTATATCAAAATAACCTAAGTGTCAGAGAACGGTTTTCTTCCCAAGGTAAAAATGAGGCAAAGAGCAATATATTGAAGCAAGAAGAAAAAAAAATACTGCCCTTCATTTAATGGTTTTACATGTGAATACTTCTACAGCCAAAACTACAGTGACATCCAAGCCCTTCTGCACATGAAATGGAAGCTTTTATACACGTGGATTTTTTTTTTTTTTTTTAAATTTGATTGCTAAATGAGAAAATTCTTGTCTTTCCAGAACACAAAGATCAAGTGCAATGTTTCAACTCACAGATCTCAAACGTGCACATCTAAGCCTTGAAACTACCACCTTAGCAAGGGTCCCCTGACTTGGCCATTCCCTTCCTAGTCTTGAATCCACTTAAGAGTTTATAAAGTCAACTTTTTCCCCCATGAGGGCAGCCAATATTAGAAGAGGTTGCCCAGTCTCTTTCCTTGGAGGTTTTCAAGACCAGACTGGAGACAGCCCTGAGCAAGCTGGTCAGACCTCAGAGCTGACCCTGCTGTGAGCAGAAGGTTGGACCAGAGACCTCCTGAGGTCCCTTCCACCCCAAATTATCTCTTAATCCTGAGTTTTGAGATTTTGGAGGTAGCCCTGGAAAACTACGTATTTGCTCACTTCCCTCTCCCCGCCTGCTTCTTCAGAGAAAAATATCGGGTAAGGTTTGGTTCTGTTTATTACTAAGTAATAAAAAAAAAAAAGAATAAAAAAACATTCAGCCTCACTTTTTCTGGAGAAACTGCCTGATCAGAGTGCCTAACTGGCAAGAACCACAGGCTGGGTTTTAACAGAGCTGACTCAGTCCTGTATCAATCCACCTAAATCTCTTCACCAGGAAAAGACTGGAAAGGGGAAGCGGATGATACACAGTATTTCACAGGGGATATTGTTAACGTGGATCTTTCAGACATTTGGTTTGCAACATAGCTCCCTAAATCTGCAGTGGCACACTTGAGGGGAAGCAAACAGCAGCCTTTCTTAAGAAACCTTTTTAAGTCAGTTTTGCCAGTGAAGTCACTGTATCACCCAGGGACATCTTCAATATTGTAAATACTAGTGAAAATTCTTAAATAGAAAGGTATTTCAACTGCACCTCTATGAAAAGTAGCAGCTTTTAAAAAAAGCAGTGATTCAGGAAAACACAGAAGGCTGAAGGATGTTGGGTGATGACTCTCCCTGGCGTGATTGAACTTTCTCCAGTCTGCTATCTGCTCCACACTTCCGTCAGAGATTATCATGCCACAGCAGGAGCAACAAAGTGAAGGTGCACCCAAAGCAAATCTGTACGAACTTACAGGCTTCCGAAGAGGGATGCTGTCATGCTTTCCTTTCTGCCACACTTGCTGTAGAAGGAGTAGCCTCCAGAAAGAGAAAATAGCACCCTGAAAGACCGGGGGGATGACACAGCAGGACAGACAGATGACGATGACATAAGACTGTCAGGGCAGCTTCTGATCAGCCCGTAGATCTCTGAACTAGAGGGACCAGCTACCTTGCCAGCCTGAACACTCACACCCAAGGTGAGCGCAGACCTTTGCAAGAAGTCCTGAAGAGCAGATGTACCTACATTTTTCAGGGCTCCAAATCAAAAGCAGAGATAGCACGCTTTAGGGTGGTAAAAGCAGCTTCTGTCCAAGGGCTCATGACCATGCTGCTGCTGAATCATCTGCTGAACTCACACACTAACTTAACGTACTTACAATAAAGTGGAACTAATTCTCATGCTCCTTCGAGCAGACTAGATGACTGCAACCAGGAACCACCAATTGTATCCCAGGGTAGTCATCCCTGCTCAAGAACCAATGTACAGTGATTTACGTAAAGGACTGAGTCATCAGAAAAACTAGATGAGAGCTGATGCTATACGGCTAACTGAGGAAGAGTGCTAGGTGGAGGAAGCTGCAGCCACAGGGGAATGTCTTGGTTGACACGACTTGTTCAGGTAGACAGAACATTATGCTCACTGGAACTTCACCAAGAGAACTTCCATTTTCAAGGAGTATTATGAAGCACGACCAACAACAGTTAATCAGAATACCATCTCTGTCTTATCTGAAGCACACACTTTCAACTGGACATTTTCTAACTATTTATTATTAATTTCCATCCATAAAGTACAGCATCAGCCTCAACTTCTTGTAATATCCTGAAATTTCTTACTAAGAAAAATTGTAAGTCTATGGAGTGATCATATCGTACCATAGGATTTCAGATTAAATCAGATACAGTCACAAGCCAAGCATCACAAGAAAACAATTTGTGACATGAATGGGTTAGCAGCGAAATAGTAATACAGACCAGGGCTTCTGGCCAGGAAAAAAGCTCAAAAAGAAATGGAACTTTTCAACAATCCCACTACCTAAAATCCCTCCGCGGTATTAGAAAGAACTCTAAGTCCCAAGCAGTAAGCCCACAAACATTAATATTCTATCACACACAGAAAAGTCCACAAAACTCTTCTATTACGACAGAAAACCCCCCACTCTTTTCCAAGATTAGAAATGCAGAATGCTAAACGCTATTGTTTTCCCTTCAATAGCTTGTCAGAAAAACTGTGGGAATACAATCAGTGACTATAACCAACCACTTTGGAGTTTATACTCTCACCAAAGAAGTGAGAAAACTGGATCCCCAGATCTACATTAGGTTCACAGATACCTCTCTGAAGTATTCTACAAAAACTGCTCCAAAATGAAACAAACAACAAAAAAAAAGACAATTAGTTAAAGCTAGGATCAAATGAGGAAAAAAAATTGTGCTCAACAGGACGGACTGATGTGAATCACCCATTTTAATAATGATTTAGATCAGTCA
>NW_009204922.1:40049-41472 GCF_000690835.1 Fulmarus glacialis
TATTTTGTATCCAGGCATTACTCAAAAGCTCTGTCCTCCCCGACTGTTAAAACATCTCAATTTGCAAACACATTAGTGATCGTGTTAACTTTACTACTGCTTCCTACAGGGGAGGCTATTACACTTTTATGCATATTGTTTTAAAGTAATAGCATAGCTTAATAAAAATACAAAGATTAAGAATGTAAAAAAGGTTATTAGGAATGGTTATTAGATCATGTATTTCTTAAATATTATGTCCTGAAGTTGTTTCAAGCTGCATATGGAATCTAGAATTCAGTTAAATTCACAAAGTTTAAAACTCTTCAACTGAAAAGAAGCATAACATTCAGAAAAAAGGAAAATTTTACCAGACATTATGAATTTAAAGATGACTTATTAAAGCAGTGCCACACAATGTTAATAAACTGATTTTCTGCTCAAAAGCAACTAAACTTTCAGAAATCCAAACAACATTAAAGTGCACTCAAAGAAATCAGGCTGAGTCAGTTTAACCCTCCACTGATACCAGAAGAGAAGTGGTCGTGCTCCTCTCCAAGACACGCGTGCTCCTGCTTCTTCCCATACTTGCCTGACACCTTAGGACGCCAATTCAAATTTTTAACCCCACAGAGATTCACTCTGCAGAAGAAAAAACTTAAGTTCTTATTCCAGCAGTCAGAAAGCTGAATAGCCCTACTGAGGGGCAAACACTAGGAGCTGGCATGAAGGTGGTCAACTGTCTGCTCAAGAGTTGGGAGAAACGGGACCGTATTTTTCAGCAACAGTAAATGGTCAGAGCTGCATAAGACAAGGATACTGTCTGAGAAGAAGCTGAGTCAACCTCATAGCTTGACATTTTTGGAAGGAGGAATACATCACCCTACCACGGATCCCCATGACGGGTTCTGCTGCCCTATGCCATCCCTCACACCAGCTCTGGTCTCTGTTGGATCTCTCCATTAGCTGATACAACTGGTTACCCTGCAGGGAGCTTTTCACTTGTTTCAAAGCTAGCGAGCCGAATCAACCCACAGTACAAGTTCAGGGAGCATCTACGCAAAACCAGCAGAAGGAGCAGGATCTCCCCTTTCAGGCAGGAAGGAGCTGTTAGACCACCTCAGCTGTTGTCCATCCCCCCTCGACCCATAATTAAAATCAGCTTGAAATTTAAACCAAGCTACACCAACCAAAATCAGGCTTACTGTCTCCCTAACTCTCCTACCCCACCTCTGACCAAACATGACCCCCCTCTTTCCCACGCAGCAGCCCTGGTACTTCTCTTATTCTTCAGCGAGTTAGTAAAAAAAAAAAAACCAAACAAAACACCACACCACAAACCCTCATCATTTTCCCATTAGTTTTGCCTGTTTAGTATCCTGGCAAGGATACGTAGCAACCTGACTGGTGCATCCTATCATGGAACAAAATAAAGTAACAGCAG
>NW_009204922.1:41485-44341 GCF_000690835.1 Fulmarus glacialis
TCAGCACTTCTGGAAATTTCAGTAGGTATTTAGCTGCCTATCTTTTCAACACAAAAATCTGACCCCAGCTCTTCAGGTTTTTGAAATCAGAAGATCTCATTCTCACATTTTATTCAAACATTATAATGGCTGAATAAACAAAAAACATCCTCTTTCAACTATTAATCAAGCTTTTCAGTCAAAAATCTTTTCTTCTCAATAGACATTAAAATACATGTATTTAGAAAAAGTACGTCTGTATCAGCATTTACTCCACCACAAAGACTAAATAAGCAGCTTAATGTCTAATATGGTAATATTCACAAAGCTTGAGCTCGTCTTAAGTTAGAGATGCTTTCTTTCCGATTTATGACTAGAACAAACTTCTAACGTGTTGGAATATTCTCAAGCCAATCACGTGAGCATGCTTCACAGTAAAATGAAACCCTAACACAGGTTATTAATCCTAAATCTAAAACCAGTTTAATATGTATTCAAAATCCCTTTTTTTTGTCTGTTCTGTATTCAAACTGGTAAGCTTCTACAAAAGTGAAACGGCATTTTTTGTTAATTTAGTTTCACTTTCTGGACTCATTTACTTACTAAACAGGCTCAGAGCTCCTGTCTGAAGCACTTTCCTGTCAAATTCAAAAAGTTTCACATTTATATTGTTTATTTTTTGAGGTTTATATCTCTAGCATTAAAGCCTGGATGATTCTCTAGAACGCAACATTTTAGGATCTTTCCTGACTGAAGGATGAGTTTCCTGTGCATTCCTCCGTAAGAGTCAGCACAAGATTTTCCGATGGGGAGGGATGGGGAAGAGGGCAAGGGGCACAACAGCCATCTACTTCCCACCCACATTTTCAAACGCAGGCCGGTCCTAGGCCCCTGCCTGAATTATCAGTCTTCCCTCGCTCTCTCTCTCTCAACATCGCATTATGCAGCGCATTGCTTTCTTAACACACCCCTCCTCCAGCATACCTAGCACACCACCACGTAGCGGCAGTCGTCTTCAGTTCCTCTAGGCAGATGGTTGATACCAGAGCTTCGGTGGCGATGCCGTGCTAAGGAGACTTCCCGTCTTATCCCCTATATATTTCCTAAACTGTGCTAGGAACCATATTCAGGACATTGCTCCTAGCTTAAATCACTGAGAGAAAGTAGTATTTTTTTTAAATTCTGATTGTTGCCCGATCCAGAATGCAGTGCAGCCATGCAAACAGTTGTCTGCACAATTCAAAGGCTGTGAATGAATGCCAGCCAAGCCTACATTGCTGCTGCCACCCCTGTGCTACTGAACTCATCCCACAGGTGGATCAAAGCTTTCACAGCCCCTTTACGCTGCTCCTGCCCCTTAACCTGAAATAAAGAAGCCAAAATAGGACAAAGAATTCATCTTAGCTTTTCTTCAAAAAAGCAAATGCTGAGGGGAAAAAAAAAACACCTCTTCCTTTCTTAGTAAAATACCAAGGCCAACATGTAATAAAAGCCTTACCCGCTGGAACAACGTCCATACAGTGAAAAACAAAACCTGCCTGACCTCCATACCCCACTGACTTTTTATTGCTCTCTGCAGCACGAATCCCCTACAACTCTCAATGCTATCACTGCTGCAACGTCAATGTAAGTACGTGACAATACAGAATAGGAAGTAATTCAGCGTACTGCCTATGGCTCTTTAGCAATATGGCGAACTTCAGCTCCCACCAGAAGAGAGCTAGTCTAAGTATTTCACAATAATGCTGTGTTTAATTAACAAAACTTACAAGCAATTGGTGAAACCTGAGACAAAGATCCTGAATACTGTGATGCCTAGACCAGCATGGGCCCCAATATGTCTCTCCAACTTTACAGATGACAGGAGTTTAATAGCCACATTTTTTCAGCCAAGAAATTACTGTGATTCTCTGCCCCTCAAGATACAGAAAAAACAAGACAGGCAGATTCTTTTAACTTCTAAGATTAGGTTAGTACATTTCGTACCAATAACAGGAAGAATGCTGCATTACAGTTTTCATTTGGGAGAGAAAGATAAAATAAATTTAAGTAAAAATTCAGACATATTCAGGAATTTTAAGGGAAGAGGAAAGAAACCTCATCTGTAAAATATTCTAATCCTGATACCTCCAACCCCCCCAGCCTGGCTGGAAGAAACGCCTGTCCCACAGAAGAGATTTTTTTTTTTTTTAAATAGCATACCTTTCAAATAAGCATTTCCAATTCATTTGTCAACACTGTTCAAGCAGCAAATTACCTTAAGATTGGAATCTTAGGATAATTTGAAGAAAACTTAAAGAAATATCTATTCATCTGTCCTAACTTGCCTCCTAAGAAGCAAAAGAGCTGCTCTTCTAGATCCTATCGGAATGGACAAATCCACACCTCAATAATCAAACACGTACCTCACTCTGCCTCCCACAGAAGAAAAGAGATCAATAAGCCTTTTCCCATTGCTTGCAACTCCCCTCAATAGTCCTTCTCCCTTTTTCAGGAGGAAGGTCTCCCTCCCAAGAGACTAGAAGGGCAGCCCTTCTATCTATAAAGGCAATTCCCCTTTGTCTTAAAGATTACAAAAAGGTATTTAAAGAAAATAAATGTATGTTTTATCCTCGAGCAATGGTGCTCCGATCAAAGCCCGGAGAAACGATTCTTTCACGTTGGGACAGAGACAGACGGTAAGAGCTGGCAAGAAGCGCATCCCTCTCTACCCCAAAGGGATTACACTCCCCCATGCCACAGCGCGTAAGGCTACCCCACTTTCCACCCCGCCAAAGATGAACCCCGTCCCAAGGAAGGCACAGGCCCTGCTCCACTGCCCTCTCCCCCACCCTCGCTGCTCAGGAGCAGGACCCCGGCCCCCGCTGAGCCGAGGGC
>NW_009204923.1:0-6253 GCF_000690835.1 Fulmarus glacialis
ACACAGACAAGGGATTGCCATAATGCTCATATTCAGGAAATGACCCTGACTTTTGTGCCATTGATCCTTGCTACCCTTTTTTTTTTAATTTTCTCTTTCTTCTTTCTGTCATTCTCCCTGAGGTCAGTTCTTCCCTGAGGATGGGGAGTATTTAAGCAGGGAAGCTGCGAGGTGCTGAAGTTCATTTATAGTGTTTGGAAAATTCCCCGTTAACCCCTAACGAGTCTTTACAAACTAACTCTGCTTTTTTAATGCTCGTCGCTTATGACGCTTGAGTGGATAGATTTTCCTGGCAGTGATCAGGACACGCTGCTGACAGCAGCACGACCCTCTCTGTCATACTTCATTTTTTCACTACCAACACTTTCCCTTAATTCCCTGAAACAGCTGGATCTCTGTGACTTAAAATTAAAATCAACAACAAAAGAGAACTAAAAGCAAGCCTCCAGCCTGGAAAATTTTGGTGCAAATGTTAAAGCTTACTAAATCATAAGCATCTGAAAACAAGACATTTAAGCCTGGCGGCATTAGCTACAGGAAGTACTACCAGGCACAATGATGACATTGGGTTTCGGTGCCCAATTCATACTTAAAAATGAAAACTGCAATGAACTTGTACTGAAAAAAAAATCAATTGGCCTGTTCATTACAGCAGTTGGGAAAACAGCTGGGGCAGAATGAATGGGGCAAGTCCAAGGAAGGATGTTAAGCCTGACAGCTCAGTACTATTTCTCAGTTTTTGATCCCCGCTCGGTGATCTCTTCACAGAGAAGAGTTTCCTTTGAAAAAATGTATTAAAATGGAGGAGAAATGGGGTTGTCCATTTTGTATCAGGAGTGTGTTCCTGGATATGCAAGTTAAACCACATGCAGATAACTGATCAGAAAGACCTCTGGCCAAAACGGTTGTTATTATCTGAGCACAAGGAAAATAAATTAAGCTTCCTCAGGCAGCTACAGTAAATATGAATTTATGCCTAGATTAATGCGCTAATGATTTATGCACCTGCCCTTTACCTGTAGTCCTTTTCTCTGGGATTAACTCTAATTTCCAAGGACTCCGCACATTGAAACAGTCTCTCTTCATTACTAATGTTACTTCTTTTCTCTTTCTTTCATACCAACATCTTTCCCCACATTTAAAAAGGCAATATTCAGTTTGTCACCATTCAAATGTTTAAAGTTCAGTGCTTTGCAACGTACAGGGTTTGAAGTATAATTCAATACCACCAAAACAGGGATATTCTCAGTTTCTCTCTGTAATACATAACATTTATTTCTAGCTCTAAAAATGTCAGTGTAGATCTTAAAGTCAGCACATTCTCATGCATGAAAAAACTGTTTCTGTTTCCTTTTAGTTCCCAGTAGCCCCTTAAGGCTAGATTTGGAAAGTAAAGGGTGGTTAGGATTATGCCCTGAATATCCAGTGACAGAGGGATGCTGCTGCTGCTGACAGAGGGATGATGCTGCCTCCCCAAACTCCTTGCTCCTGGTCGGGCATCCACGAACAGCAGGGCAGAGCTGGCACCATGGGTTTTCAAGTGGGCTCAGGTGAGATTGTTCCTCAGTGTCAGTCTGGCCCAGCGCCACTCACGAAAGTGTAGTAAAGCACCAGTGGATATTTTGCTTTCCACCACTGAGATTTCCTTTGTTGGGGACCCTCTTTGGCATTTTGCACAGTTGGGACAGCACGGCCCGGGACAAATAAAATAATTTGCTTTCTAGGCAGAAAGATAAAAAAATGCTTCAATAATAATTTTAAAACATTCTTTGCTCCATGCGTTTTGATTCGGTACATCCTTTTTATGTCTTCCAGGGCGGTAGTATCCAAAACATCTGAAACAGATACAGAATTGTGGCAGTGTTATGTACCAAGGCACTTTAATGCTACATGGTGCTTGGCTAGCACTGAGATGAGAGCATCATATAAGTACTCGGAAAGAGTACATAAAAGTTTTATCGGCACTAATTTCAGACAACCTGCATGCTGTATTTCTCTTGGTGTGCCATATCATGTGAGCTCTAATAAAATCTTTATACCCTACTATCCCCTCAAGCCTCGGACACATATTTTCAGTTAAAGGTGAGGAACTAAGTGTCAGTAATATAGAAGGAGCAAGGGTCACATTGTTAAGTATTCCTAAGATGCTGATTTATTCTCTCCTTCTGTCCATATTCCTTCTCTGCTTTTAGCCTGGACAATGTTTACCCTACAGAGATTTTCTCTGTAATAAGTATCAGTGAGACTGTGCTTCACATCTCTGACCTGCAATTCCTCTGCTGCACTACGGGTTATATTAGGTTTGTTCTTACTGTTTTGAGCAGCAATAATGTAGTAAAAAGCATATGTTTGAATAAGCATAGCTTTGCATAGCTGTGTCAAAAGGCAAGGTCATACAGTTCAGCTTCCGCAAGGAAATATTTTTGGGAATGCAGATTCAGAAGGGACCACCATCATGCCTGCAAACTGTTCCACAGGCTGCTAATTGAGGAATGTGAACGGGTTTTGCATTATACTGCAAACACCTAGGCATCGCAGGGCACGAAATATTTGCCAGCACTTATGATAGGGTTAGAAGCAAAATATAAGCAAAGCAAAAATATATCAGAAAAAGAGCAGGGTATCACACTAGGTCCCTGCCGTAGCAAGGGATGGGTTAGACGACACTGGAAACCCATGGAGGTGGGCAACTCCCCATGCGACAAAGAAAGAAAAAAAACTTACAATGTAAAAGCTTTTTCAGATAATTTTTTGTATTAAAGTCTCTTCTATTCTACCTACATCTAACCTGATGGATGGTCTGCATTTTGGGGCATTTGCTCTAACCCTCAGGGAAGCTTTGGCCGGCGAGTGTCTGGTCCTGCCAGCGTCCCAGCCCCCAGGCGACACCTCAGAGCTGGCATGAGACAGCAGGGCTGCGCGGGCAGCTGGGACACAGCACTGCTTAGGCAAAGCATTGCCTTCAGGCTTCCTTAATTTCAGCCAGTGCTTTAAATTGTCCTCCTTTTTATTTATGGTAACTTTGATGAATAGGGATTCAATAGGAATTGCTTCTAGTGACCTAAATTGATTAACATGAAGTTTATGCTACATTTAGTGCAAAATAATTAATTTGGCTCATAATTAAATACAAGGTTATGATAAAGAGTGATCAGGTCACTCAGGAGGGATTATAACACAAAAATTGTAAGGGATGCAAGATTTTTCCTTATGCTCTGTTTATTGAGTCCTTGAGGCCAATGCGCAAAGTCGTATTTTCATTTCTTCAGAGTAGTCAAATGTTGGTGAAACAAAGTAGGCAAATTCTCATGTTTTCGCAGTGCATACATGTGTAATCAATTTGGTGTTCTCTCCTGAGCTGAGAACACAGTTGTCGTATGCATTTATCTCCAGAGAAAGCGATTTCAACGAACATAAATGTACTTATGTTATGTAAATGAAAAATTATCACAAGTTTTATTTAAGACTGGTTCTTTGATTTTCCTTGGGCTTTTCAGTTAAAAGAAGAAAAGTAGAAACTGAAAAAATAAAGGAACATAGGTTAATTCAAGTTAGAAAGAGGACACATTATAATTCACAATGCATGTCTGGGGTTTTTTCTACCTCAGAGTTTTGAACAAGGGTTTATCACAAACCAGTCGAGCTCTCTAAGAGATTTCTAATTCCTTCAGGCCTGTGCAAGAAGTGGGTGTTGCTGGACCTCACTGGAGGAAACTCTCAGCACGAAACCTTTACGTTAGTGTTAAAGGAGGGTTTGGAGGGTTTGGTCCTCTCTCTTGAACCAACCACCAGATTGCTCTTTCAGGGGAAAAGCAATTCTGCTGCCTTGCAAAAAATTGTCTTGCTGGCCATATTTCCTCTGCACTCACAACGGTATTATCGTTACCTGAGCCATTGCCTGTGGAAGCTCGTGGGAAGCCCCTGGCCAGCCGCACCGGCGTCTCATCCGTTCCTCGCGGCTCTGCGGCACCACCACCATAGTCAGACCTCTTAAGGGCAGGACTTAGCTTCACTCTTGTTTCAGCAATGAAGACAATAATCTTTCCTGAATTTTTTTCTTGTCTTAAGCGTATCATCCTCAGACAGCTAAATAAACATCAGTATGGCCTCATGTCATCCCATTTCCATAACGTATGCAGAGGTTGTAATTGAATTTATTATTCAGATGTATTCAACTATTGAAAGCGAGCTAATTGGCACAACATATGCCTTGGGGATTTTTCAATGTTGTAAAGTCACTATGTATTAAATGACAAAAGTAACAGCATTTGGCACGTCTTTCTGATCTGAAATTTGATTTAGATTTGATTGGTCACAGCAACCAAGGACAAGTCAAGTAAACGGGGCCTAAATCTGCAAAATTCGTAGTTGCCAAGTAATTTTATTCACAGGTTATGCCACCAATGTCAATAGTTCTGTTGCTTGGAAAGCTGTGTCTGTCACAATGGAGTCACCTGGGAGTTCAGTGCTGCACCTCCTTGTAGTGATGAAGGACTGATGCTGTCAGTCCTGCAGTGCCCTCTGGGGCTACGGGCAACTGCGAAGGGGTTCACTCGGTTTCACGGCTGGCAAGATACGTACATACATAGAACGAGAAATTTCAGCATTTTGATTCACAAAGAAGAGTCAAGTCAACTTCCTACCTCACAGTGAAGGGTCTGGCTGGAGAACCAAGTTGGCTTGGGTAACCAAGGATTTTAGAAAAAAATTAATGCAAAATCTTTTGTATTGATATTTTACTGTTGCATACTAAGAATCAGATGAAATCTAAGTGACTGTAGTCCCTCAACTCTCCTTCCACAAGTTCCTTCTTAATTTCAAAACACTGCTTCTCTGAGTAGATCAACTGCGGAGCTGCCGTGGGGAAAAAGGTGGACGCCTCTGCCACACTTTTACCTCCTCCAGTACTGCAGCTGTTCAGCAGATCATCTCTGGTGTCTCTGCTTGGAAAAGAAACCATTATTTTGGTGTTTTAAGCATCGAGATTTGGTATGCAGTTCACATATTTTTATGTTATACCTCCTCCGTTAGCGTGTCATCACATACCTGCAAAAAGGGAGTCAGCAAAGTAATGTTCGGATTGATACGTATGAGCGTTAGGTGCATGGCAACATTTAAATGCCTAATGCTGAGCCACTAGTTCTGCTCGCTGTGGTCACATACAGGGCCCCTATCAGAAAACCAGTGTCAAGTGAAATTGCACTGAACCCTATCAAAACTGCTGTCATTTTCAAGCAGCAAGATCTTTGGCTGATTTCTGCCAGTGCCCTTTCATGAAGGGGATCACTCAGCTGGATGCAGAACAAATCAAACGGTACTAAAAATCTTTGAAAATGATAAATCTTGCACAGAAGAGCACTTACAGTCATTTGGAAGTGGGACTTGCTTGACACATGATTGCTTTTCAGGTTAAAATGGCTTCTTTCTGAATAAAGATTTCCTCCTCGTATTAGGTTAACATAACTGGATTGCGTTCGTACAAAAACCTATGACTGTTTTTTTCCTACCAAACTGCTGCTATAGCTTCTGTTGTCAGCTTTATTAGCCTGCCTGCTTGTTTGAAATAATGTCAAAGATTTTTAGTCTTAAACATCATTATAAATAGCCTAAGAAACGTTGCTAGCGATGTGGACATAAAAACGTGGACTCCTTTTTCTCTAGATCTTTTCCACATTCTTTGCCTGCTTTTTTAGAAGATTTTTTTTTTGTTTAAATAAATGCTGAGCATCTAATACTGTACTTCCATTCTTCTTTCAGCGTACATTTTTCAGCACTCCATCATCTACCCCCGTGTTGCTCAGCTGTTGGCTCCATTTCACTCTTCCAGCTGAGAGTGCTCTGTGCTTTCCTCGCATTCAGTCCCTGGGCAATCGAACTGCCCACAAACACAGTCTTTCACAGAGCGAGGTTGGGGCTGGTCTCTGCTGTGACTGTAAGGAAAGGTTTGATTTCAGAGGGGCAGAAATATTCCCTGCCCGTTTGTTTTACTAGGGGACAATAGGCCAAAATTAGGAGCATACGTAGGCATTTTGTGGAATCTGGGCTGCAGAAATCAATGGAGGTTTTGTGGAAAACTGAGTATCATACACATTTTTTTCAATGCTGGCTCTGTAGAAAAACATTTCTGAAGAAAATTGACACAGTCCCCACAATCTCCACAGCCATAGCTTGATAAACTAAACGGGGACTTTCTGCATGTGATCTCCTTTCTCCTTGCAAAGTGGTCTCTTCTCCCCTTCCCTTCCCTTCCCTT
>NW_009204924.1:0-4165 GCF_000690835.1 Fulmarus glacialis
TTTTTCCTGAGTCCATGCCAGAGCTCCCTTTGTAAGGAGCTCCCTGCTCTCTTTGTAAGGAGACTGGTCACGGACTCCAAGCACGGAGAGGCTTTGTTTGTCAGGCAGCGGGACCCACATGCAAAAACTTTCAGTCCGTGTCTCAGGCTCCCGTTAACCACACAGGGACAGTGACAAAGACCATACTTTATCCTGATGACTCCTAAGCCCATAATAGTGGATTTGACAGCTGGTATTATAGAACCTCATTCTAGAAATTATTTAATTAGTAATGAATAAGCTGGATAAGAAATACATACACATAGGCGCATGTGAAACGCTCTCTGACAAAGCCAACTAACATCGTTTGTTCTTGTGCAGGATCAGCAAGAGCTGGAGCCGCCTATCAGTCTCGCCAGCTGGGATATTGAGAAAGCAGCAGTCTTTTCCATCAACATCTCGGATCTCAGTAACAAAGATCGCATCCTGGAACTGCTTCCTGCCCTCACAACACTGACAAACCATAACCGATATTTAATTGACTCCGGAAATGAAGACGGTTTTTTTAGAATCAATAAGAAGGACGGGATAAGTTACCTTCATTTCACAAAGAAGAAGCCAGTGCCTGGAAACTATTCATTACAAATCAGTAGTATTCCACTCTATAAAAAGAAGGAACTTAACCAGCTTGAAGAGAAACATGACAAAGACTACCTCAGTGGTGAGCTGGGAGATAACCTGAAAATGAAAATTCAGATATTGCTTCATTAATTCATCAACCAAAGACCAAATAATTAAACCAAAGATAGATAGGTAGGACTGAATATTCCTCCCAATCAGATTCTCCATATCACAGGTACAATCTTACATGAGTACATTTGTATGAACGAGCACTATTATATTATTACATAAACAAGGTACAGGATGAATACCCTAGCTCAAAACAACCACTTTCTCAGGCTTTTAAGTGTAGCTGAGCTACCTTGATATGTTGAATCTTGAAAACTGGGACTTTTCTCATTGGAAGTTGGCCACTGATGCTGAGACACGTCATCATTTCAGCAGAGGTACAAGAATGTGCTTTCAACTGATGGACAGCTCTATTTTTGTAATTCTTAAACTTCGCTTCTCCAACTACAACTTACTAGGTCAGCCATTTATGATATCCATTTGGTGCTAGTAAATTTTCAACCTAGATTTATAAATGCACTGTAATATTTACACAACTTAGAAGCCAAAATTGCCATTATTCAGTCTAAATACTTCAATCAACCAAAGTTAGCTCAGTAGTTTATCTCAGTTATGCCTATAATACATTACATGTAAATTAAGTGTGTGTATACTGTAATCATGCTATTTTTATCAATGAAGCATTTGTAAACTAGATTAATAATACCCTTAATGTGAGGGTTTGTAATGGTGCTTATAAGACCAACTACTTGTTAACTGTATACACAAACCTGATGATAAAGTTTCTGTGACTTGCCAAAATGCACTGAGGTCAGTAGGGACCATTAAACATTCTCAAAAGTCAGATGACAGTCAGTGCCATCCTACACCATGACATTATGTAACATGTCAAGAGTACCCATAGTCATTCATATCAACAAGGGTTCAATGTCATAAATGTCACAATAAAACAGTTTTTTTTTTAGTTTATTCTGTGGCCTTGTGTTCTTGCTAAAAGTGTGATAAACTGCATTCTTATGTTTCAGGCATTGTCGATAGGGTTGGTTGTATATCTGTGTGCACAGGTGATTTCTTCCTGAAGGTGTGCTGCTGCCATTTGTTCATTCTTCATGCAAAGGAAGAACGGAAGAAATACAGAAACCTTCACAAATCTAAACAGCAGTGGACCTCTGTCAAATTATTGTGTGGCTCCAGAAAGCAAGTTAGAACATTTCCAATGACTTGACCTGAATAATCCTGTCAATAAGTAACTTTGGTAGCCAAAACATGCAGAAATGGATGTTAAATCATTATATCGAAAACACATTTAGTTAATTTGAAAAGTCTTGTTTGCTAAAACTGCCATAAGATATTCCATTCTTTTACCCCCACTTCAACAACTATTGTCAAATAATCTAAGACTGATAACGAAGGGATAATCCAATACCAAAAGCCATCACAAGTTTTGGCTGGGTTTTAATATCAAATAAATTGTTTGGTGATGCGGGTGTTCTTGTATACGCAAGTGCCATGGTGTATCTTTTAGCAGCAGCAGCAGAACTTTGTACTGAGGTGTGATGCTATAAAATCTGGAAGAAAAAATGAAGCAAGCGGTGTCGCTGAAACTGCTGATTGGACAGCGCTGTAGTTGATAGAGGAACATATATTAAGCTATAATAGCTTTGGAAAGGAAATGTACTGTAATAATTCACCCCAAATTGTATTATTTTCTGTAATTAGATTTCAGCTCTCTTTGATTTCTCCTGCATAACAAATATAACTATATTAAAAGGAGCTTATGCACAGGGTTACTTTGATATTTTTAATAGACTATGTCTGGATTTTATTTATTAGTGTGCCAAAATGTTGAATAGTGTATTTTTTCCACATGTTGCGTTAACTATGGTGAAATATAATGAGAGCTTTACAGTTGTAAATGGAACTCTTATTTCAGCAGGTTGGGAGTGATTTTTAAGGCCAGTGGCAGCGTGCAAGATCATATGGTTTATAGTTAAGTATACGGTTTGGGTATTTTCTCTCCAGCCCTTAAACACTGAGAGGAACTGAGAAGAATAATTTCAGAAAGAGCTGTCAGGACTCTGTCCAGTAGAGTTGGTTTAGCATTTAAGCTGCTGTATAACACCTTATCATGCCAAAGGTTCCTTGATTGTTTTCCAGCACCCCCAGTGTTGCCTGCACAGTTCTGCAAATCACCTTTGTTGTGCTGCAGAAACAAGAAATCTTGACAGCATCTCTTCTAGTGATTTAAAAATGGAAAGCCCAATCTTGCTGTACTGATCTGCACATAAAAATCCATTTTCTTGTGCAATTATTAATCTGTCTCTTTGCAGCAGTGCCCTTTAACTGGTATGTCATTTTTGCCTGTCAGTTTTAGTTGCTGTATGTGTACAATTATTTACGTTAGTTTGAATTTCTGCAGTTTCCTTAGAGTCTCAGTGAAGCACAAAGGTTGCATAATAACATTGCGTGAGACCTGCAATTAAAAAGTGGTTTGTAACCTACACTGTGATTTAAAATAACTTCCTGTATTCGATTAGACAGTGGGATCCCAGAATGACTCTAAGCACTAGACACACTAAAGTAGAGGTCTTTCTGAATGTGTATCCTTTTGCAATTAAAGGATATTTTTCAAATTCAAGGAAATGGTGAAATCTTTAATTATTTGAAATAACAGTGTGGCTTCCCTCCATTGCGATTGTGCATGACTCGGCATAGATGCATGCATGGATAATAAATACAGTTTTTGGTTAACAGAGTTTAACAAAGATGGCTTGTTACTGTACATATCGAATCATTCTCTTGTTGTGTGTTGTAACAGTATCTTGTAAACTGAACAGCTGACGTGTATTTTGGCAGAACATGACTGTTTCCACAGTCTCCCTTTTAAGCTGACTTTCAAAGGACGCGAAGTGTTTGCTTTCTTATGGCAGGTCCCAAAGGGTCACACTCAGGTTTTCTCTAAGATAAATATTCTACGCTGTGATTCAAGTTCATCTTTGTGCTTTGGAAGAGCTAATCTGGTCAAGACTTCTCAGCACAGGCCTGAATGGTTTGGAGAGCAAGACACCATGGCTGTTGCCTAACAGCTGCCTACGCCTTCCTGGGACCGAGTTCAGGCACCGCCGGTCTCTGCCGGCAGCACCACGACAGGTAAGCGCGGTACGGGGCAGCCTGCATCAAACCCACTGCTCTAGGGCAAGCTGGGGTGGCACTGGCATTGCAAAAGCCTTCTCATCGCTTTTAAAAATTGACATTTGCTGTGAAGGAATTTTTAGGAGTCCCCCTTTAAACTGATGCTGTACTTGAACAACTAAAGCCTCACAGTACTCTTGCGGATCTGGTGGCTTCTGCCAAAATGAGCAAGGTTAACAGCTTACATTGCACTGCAGTGCTGCTACTTTCTGAGTAGGCACCAGACGAGGAGGAGATGGCTTCTGTTCTTTCAACTGCACTGCTGTGACAAAAAAATCCTGTATTTTGAGTTACAGAGGGGAAG
>NW_009204924.1:4201-6095 GCF_000690835.1 Fulmarus glacialis
GAGCTGCAGGAGCTGCCTATCCCTCCCAGTGCCCCGAGCTGCCCCGCGCCAGGTAGGACAGGAGCTAATGGGACAGACCAGCTTCCCAAAGCTGGGACGTCTGGGCCCAGGACCTTGCCTACTTCACCCTCTCCCAGGAGTAAGTCTTTAAGCTTTTCTGCTTTGGTTGGCTTCATGCTTGCAGGAGTGGCCAGCAGCGAAAGGCAGGTTAATCCAGCAAATCCAGGTTGACAGTGTCCTACCAGAGTACTCACCCAGAGTAAGCCCTCTTATTATCACAATCTTGGCAGAATAACGCTGGGCTAAATCTCTTGTGTTCAGAAAGTCCCAGAGCTTCTAGTTGTTGCCTGTGGCTTGAGCATGTTGGATGCCTGCAGAAACCCGTGCACCCCCGGTGCGAGCTCCTGCAGTTACACGTCTGCACAGGGGGGCTCTGTGTGCAAACTGCGCATCGGCAGTGCGGGTCTGGGGCATCACATTAACCTGTGGGATCACGCTGGTTCTGGATGCTGTGAAAACTTACAACAGGGTGAGCAGACAGCTGTAATTTGGGGCAAAATATGCCATCATTTACACTAATGAAAATGCAAATGATTGCAGAGGTTGCAGTAGTAGCAAGAGGGAAAGAACAGGGGAGGGGGAGAATGCTGCAGTCGTCCAGTGGCCCAAAATGTCCCAACATTGGCTTGTGCTTCACTCGTAGATGCCGTGGTGCTCCCCCTGGGCTGTCACTCACAGGTCCCCATGCAGGTGCTGCAGCGGCCAGCAGCCATCCCTGCAGAGGGGGACGCACCACCGCTGCCTTCAGAGGAGGCAGAGGCACTGCTGGTGCCGGGAAGGTGGAGGTGGTCAGCAGCAGGATTCCGTGGTGCTGCCGCATTCAGTGGGCGCTTCGCCAAGGTGGCCCCGGAGGGACTTTGAGGGCAATGCCTGGTCCCTCTGGAGTGGGCTTGTGTGCTTTGGTTCGCCCGAAGATGAGACCATCTTCCTGTGCAGCAAAAACCTTGAAGATGCCGATGACTTCAGTCTGACAAATTCCAACTATCTACTTCTGCTGTCCTTAAAACTTGCCAAATATTTCACACCCTTGCAACAAATGCTTTTGAGGAATATCACGCCCAAGCCAACTCCTCAGTTATGAGCTTCCCATTGAGTTCAGCAGAGGAACCTTGAGGCCAGAGAGGTCACCAAAATTTGTTTTCGTATTTCAGGCTCTCCTTTCTGTTTCTACCATGCCCCTGCACGGCGCGGCAATGGCAGGAAGCGGCCGTGGAGGCCGGGGCTGCCCGTCCAGCGGGAATGTGCTGGCAAAGCTGGGCTGCAGCCCCGTGTTGGTGCCGGCCAGTCCAGCATGTGCTGTTGCTGCTTGTTAGCATACATCTGAGTCCTCAACCTGCTTAGACACATGCTCATATGCATATGTAAAAATGTATGTGTTTTTTTTCTGAAGAGTCTAGACAGGTAACTATATCTCAGTGCTTCCAGGCTAAAGTCACACTGTGCTACATCTTTGCTAAGTACCCAGGAAGGGCTTTTTCTCCTTCCCTCTCTTGGGCTGGACCCTTCCCTCGCACGCGGTGGCAGTGCAGGGCCAGCCCTCGCCCAGCTCAGCTCTCACATCTGCGGGTTTGTTTGTTTATGAGCTTCTCCATGGCTCCCAGGGCTGTAGGATGTTAAGCGCTTCTCAGACATGCATGTTGAGCCTCCCTACACCCTTGTGAGGTTGGGATGTGTTTGTCATCCTTGTTTTACAGGGCAGGAACCGAGAACCAGATGTTTTGGTTTCGGAGAGCCCATAGGCAATGGCCGTTCTGCCAGGAGCAGCCCTGAAGTACTGAGGTGTCCCTGGAGAGGAGGACAAGGATCCACATGGGCTCAGCAGCCATGACGGCCC
>NW_009204924.1:6222-35447 GCF_000690835.1 Fulmarus glacialis
AACAAGCCCCCCCGTGGCCCCACCAGCCATGACGGCCCCGGCAAGCACGAAGCCGTGGGAACTGCCCCTTTGCACTAAAATGTGCAAACCCCGGCCGCTCCCCGCACTCTTCAGAGAGCCGGGGGCATGGCTCCAGCACGCACCCCCGGGGGTGGCCCTCCCCGTAGGTACCCCACACAGGATGCTGCCACTGCAGATGCAGCAGCACCAGTTTAAAAAAAAAAAAAAAAAAAAAAAAAAAAAAAAAAAAAAAAAAAACGCCGCTGGTAGTTTTCCGCTGGAAGAAAGATCTTGGGTAAGTATCCAGGTCAGCAGGCTGCGTGGAGATAATCAAAAGTGACGCTGCTGGTGAACAGGACCTGGGCTCTGCCAGCTTCCCCGGCTCGTCTCTCAGGCTGCTGGATGAACCAGCCAGGAAAACAGGGCTACTGCTTAGTTTTCTTTGGAGGTTGAGTCTTTATTCCTATCATTCCTATGTGAGGTCCTTCAGGGTGATTTTTTTTTTTGTCTGTGACGACCCAGGAGAAACTATTTTTTTTAAGCAGCCCGCATGGGACCAAGGTTGACTGTGGCTGTAGTGCAGCACGTTATTCAGCTGGTAAGCTCAGACAGGTAGGAAGGCTGTCTGGACTTTTTCACTTTGCAATGTTGTGTGTATGCTCGCAACTCTGTATAATTGTGTTGTTATTGTAATCATAATAAATACTAGAGCCGTGAGAAATGTCTATAACCAAACCCAAACCAGGTGAAACTCCCCTGGTTTTGGGTTTCATTACAAACTCAAGGCTCAGGCCAGGTTTGTTGAGGTTCATGAACCTCTCTGAAGCTGGGCTCAGTTTCAAGCAATTCTGGGCCAAGTTTCAGGCAAATCTGGGCCAAGTTTTGAGTAAATTTGGAACAAATTTTAGGTGAATAAGAGATGATTTATGATTTTAGGTTTAAACCATACAAACCATGGATTCTTCGCTTGGTTTCAACCTGTAACCAGGAAATCTTGGCATTTTGGCTGAGTTTCATTTTGATTTTGAATTTTGACCGTAAAAACAAAACAACAAGAGCAAAGAGGTGAGTCTGAAGACCAAACCACGCAGAAATTGGTTCGCAGGGTGGGAGCGCCAAGCCCTGCGCTGCACTGAGCACACGCCTGTGATGCTGCACCGGCAGCGGGGTGTGTTCCCCCACTGCAGGTGACGCTGTGCGTGTCCAGCCGGCAGCCTGACATGCCTTGTGCTGCCCCAGTAAATCCTCCAAATAATTAAGCCTTCCCCAAACTCTTAATTTGAAGCTACATGTGCAATTTCCAAGCCTGGAGTGCATTGACTTTAGGTTTGGCTTACGCAACAAAGATCCAGTCCATACTGCGTGTTCGCATTTTGAAAGGTAAATTCAGCTAAGGAACCTACACAGGGGAGCAAGGCCCATGGTCCTCATCCTCATATTGTATTTAAACATGGCTCACACCCAAGCACACAGGGGGGAATGGACTTTCTCCCTGAATTGCTGAGATTCAGAGCGCCGTGGTGCCAGTTCTCCAGCCTAGAGGTGCCCGACAGGTTACGGGTCTCGGCTTGCCAGTGCTGCCAGCTCTGCCACGGCACAGGTACCATAAAAATGGAAAAGAGCTGAAAACACTTTCATGCAGATTTCTTTAGATTCATTCAGGCATTTTAAAGGGATCTCCAGACATAAACTTGTCTTTTTAAATAAAAGAATATATATCATCATTACACCCCTTGATCATGAGAGTCTTTTTGTGCCAAACATAAACTGTAGATGGAAAATATTTGAGCAGGAGCTGGCTTCAGCTATCAGGCAAAATATGAACAGTTGAACTGGGAATATAAGTGCTGAGTCCAGAGAAGAAGGTGATAGCACGAGTTGCTGCTGCTTTGAGAAACACGTGATAGGAGGGATGGGCAGGAAGAGAGCAGGAAGGTGCCAGCGCAGAGCAGACGAGGAATATGAAGGGAACCGCACTGTCAGTCTGCATTCACGTCAGTGCAAAGCTGAAACAACAGGAAACTGGGAGAGAGGAGAAAGGGAATGAGCGGCTCGGCAGCGCTGGCTGTGCAGGGCGGCTGCTCAAAAGACTTTTTGACGTGAATCAACAGCCATCTGCCCTCGCGATAGCCAGCTCCACAAGGCTACCAGCCTCGGTGCAAAGCCTTCCTCATCAGCTGACGCTCCTGAGCCAACCAGCACTGTAAGCAGGGCTGTAAGTCCACAGGACTTTGCCTGGTAGGAAGTTACCAAATGAACCAAGCAGAAAAAACCCTAAGGACCGTCAGGACCAGATCATTATGTGACCTTAGCAAGTATTGACTGTAGATTAGTAAGTCCTTAAATTCCTCATTTACTGAAAGGGATAACCAAGTAAGAAAGAATTTAATGGATTTCCCATTCCATGTCTTTAAATTGTACTTGCCAAAAGCATAAACCCCCTTCACTGAAAGCCTTTCGCTATCAGTTTTTTGCCTCCAGTTTTCAAATCCACCCCTGTAAAAGATGTCCCAGTACTTTTTCAAGATCTCAATGTCCTCGCAGCGCTGGTGAGAAGTAGCTGCAACAAAGGATGTAAAGCTCGGAGATCCTCTGCCTGTTAGTAGAGCTCTTGCATCAAAGCATCACAGAGGCGAGATGCTGCCATGTGTCAGACCAGCAACGGTTTCTACTCTTGGGGTACAACTGTGGCTGATACAGCACGAGGCCAGAGCTAGAGAATCCCAAGTGGAGACTTGGGCCATGAGCGCTGCATCCCTCACTGGCATGGCAAAGCTTGGGTGAGGGATGGGCGGAGGTCCCGAGGAGACTTGGTCTTTATTTTTAAATCATGTAACATGACGAAAGCATGAAAGCATGCTGAAAGCAGACCCAGCAATGAAAGGAAAGGGAGGAAAAAAAGGCTGAAAACTATCTGCTACACATGTTCTCAGTGCAAAGACAAGATGCTGCGTACCAGGAAGCAGAACTGTATTTCAAAAGTTCACTCTTCAACTCAGCCAGCTCTGTGTGAACATGCCCATTATGCGTTTGCGCTGTAATCTGATTATGTCATTTAGGAGACTGAATTTATTAAAGATCATGTTGTCACCCATACATATGCTACTACACACTCCTATATCCCAAAATATGCTGGCAACAAGAGTGTTTTCTGCTCCACAGCGACAGGACAGATAAAACCATGGGAGGAAATTGTGGGTCCCAGCGTGACCGCCAGGCCCAGGTTGAGGCCAAGTCTGGCAGGAGTTGCACAACCCTCTGGTGAAAAAGACCGAGTATTTGTGTTGGGCTCATTTGTGCTAACAAACAGCACAGTCTTGAGTTCCCCACAGACCAGCCTAGAATTCATTTAAAAAATAGGGAATTGGTAAAAGATTTATGCCGTGGGACCTCTCCACCAGCCCCCTCCACGCATTAAATACCTCCTGTCCTGCATGGTCTCTAACCAGGAGCAGGTCCTACAAGAGAAGCAGCTGAACATTGTGCTTTGAGCACCAGATGGGAAGGCAGGGCGAAAGGGAAATAAATGCTGGCTTTGATGTCAGCTGAACCCCCCATCCCTGCAAAGTCTGCAAGAGACCAAACGCCATTTGCTGTGAGCCCCAGCAGTGCCACCAGCCCGTCCCAGCCAGGCAGCAGCACGCTCGGCAAATCTACTGCAACAACAAAGTCCTGAAATAATAACCCTGCCACGTCCGAGCTGCTGTGATCTATGCGAAAGCTGCTGCTTTATCGCACGCGCGGGTTCAGCACAGTCACACGTCGATGGTACCTGTCTGCTGCTTGTGCAGAAGGAGCAACGCACCACGAGGCTTTCGTACATCTGCTCCGGAGACAGAGCCGACGGGCAGAGAGCTCAGCTCCGGGCCTGCAGCCAGTCGTTACATTAAAGCAGAAATGGCATTTTCAAGGCAACAGTAGTGTAAAGGCAAGTGAAGTTCCTCCACCTGCCAGAAAGAAAATGGATATTAATGCACAGAACTGTGTTCTGTGTGGGTGTGGGTCCTGATACTAGTTGTTGCCCCTTTTTCTTTCCTTGGAAATGAGAACAAAAGTGAAAGCCAACAGTTATTTTGTGTCCCATTAGTCTAGATTTGTCCAGATCTGCCCTTCTGGGGTAGCTACCTTTAGCGGTAAGTAGGTTTGGCGGAGGGTCACTCTGGGTATGCTTCTCTGCTCCAAAAATATGTCAGCGAACTGATCTCTTGTGACCCAAGGTCCTGCTCAGAATAGTTGGATTATGTTTATAAAGTGAAATAAGAAAGATGATGGTTGATCAGAGTAATATAAACTATGGCATGGAAAATGAATTTTGAAAGAAATGCACAGATAAATCATTTATCCTCACCAATACCCTCTCCCTGTTTCTTATCCCAGTAATTGAGACCATGTGTTGTGCTGCAAACAATAACTATGGGAAATTACTCATGATTCTTCCTTCATAAACTTGGGAAATGAAAGTGATGGGAAGTATGATCATCTCAATTTTTTTTTTATGTTAACAGCTCTAAATTATTAGGGTGGGAAGAAAATGTCAATAGAACATAAAAGTGCTTTGTATAGTGTTCACATTTGCTCATACTTTCAAATCCACTGTGGCTTATTAGTTCATGGGAAAAATGACAAAAAGGAATAAAACCCAGAAAATGAATCCAGTATCAACATCTTGCCTCTATAGTAACAGAGAAATTGTAACTTGTGGGTAAAAAGTGACAATATTAGGAAATGTTTGTTGGGCAACTGTGGTGATTAACCCCCTCCTTCCCCCGGTACCTCCAGCTTCCCGTCAGCCTGACACATCCCCGCAGATTACAGAGTGCCCGTTGCTCGGTGCTGCCCCTTGGATTAGAAGCCTGGAGCTAGCGAGGCCCTTAACCTCTGTTTCAAGAGTTTATTGCTCAGCTGTAAAAATTCTCCCAGGGCTGAAACTTGACAGAAAAATGTCTCTGCCTGGGAGGAGTTTCTGTTCTGAGTTTGGTTTGAATTAGCTCAGCCCTTTTCCACTTTCAGTAGGACAATGGAGCAGGATTCCCTCTCTCTCCTTCTTTTTTCCTTTTTAAACAAAGTGAACATTCCGCCAGCGCAGTACACATGGCACTCAGACCACAGCCCTCTCTGCCGCCGTAGCACAGGGTCAGCGCTGGCCGCTGCGGCACTTTCCCCTCCCTGTAACGGGCCAGACCATCCCTTCGCTTGCACCGACGCTGGCGCAGGCGGTGGCTTGCGCTGTCTCGGTGCCGAGGCTGCTGAGGGCCAGCTTGGCTGTGGTGCAAGCCGGGAAAGTCCGCCCTTGCTGCTATTGCTCGCGGGACCAGCTCGCTGCGACGCAGAACCACGCGGGCCGCACCTCCCCGGGGCTTTCGGCTCTGCCCAGCGCAGGGCGGCATGCCAGAGCGAGCCTGTCCTCCCGCCGCGGAGGCACAAGTCGGCCCCGCTCGGCCCCAGGCTTGCAGCGGCGTACTGGGTGGTGGGTGTCCCGGGTAAAGGGCTTGGCGCAGGGAAGCTGCTCTCTGCAGACCTCGGCCTGAGCCAGGGGATTCATTTCTAGAAGCAAGAGTGCTCGATCTATTACACTGCTGCATGGGCTGCCTGCGGGGCTGGTGAATCTATTATAACAGTCTACGCTTTATGAATGAAGGCTGGCCCCACCAAAGTCCATGGCAAAACTCCCATTGATTTCACTGGAACAAGATTTTACCCCGAATGCTCAAAGTGCCCCTGGGATCTCACCCATGCCCAGCCCAGCCATCCCCAGCTCCAGCGGGGGAACGGGAAGCAGAGAGCAAGGGCCCTGGTGCTCCCTCCCCTGGCCCTGGCTCCTGCTCAGGCAGATGTGCTGAGAATGTCACCTTGGCAATGTCCACAGGCCGGGGTGTGAGGTAGGTGTCATGCAGCTGAAGTGGCTGATGGAGATCCTCTGGCACAGAAGCAGAACTTTATAGGTCAATGGAGTTTTGCCCTGAGCATTCAGAGGGCCAGAGCATAAGTAACAAACAAATAAAAATTTCTATGGATGGAGAGATGTCCCACCCGCCCAGGAGTGCCTTGACCCTGTGCCAGTAATCCAGCCTCCACAGTGACTTCTCTGTGTGCATTTAATTGACTGAACAGCTACTTGATATCATCCAGAACCACTTATAAAATTAAATGTTATTAAACATAAGGGCAGATTCATAATACTTGCCAGCACTTATTTCAATAATGATGCTATGCTTGCCACTCCACAGATCTGACCTGTCACTTGAGAACTCAAATGACCCATAACATGGATAAACCATGTTAAGGTTATAATTTAACCTATAAATTCAGGCAGGTTCATTAGCTGGATCTGGCACATTATGTCATCTTCTGTCCAGCTCTTTTACAACCATTTAATTGCTTCCTGCTCATGCACTTTCCCATCACCCCAGCACATATGACCCCTGGTGACAATATTTTCCCATCTACCTGAGTAAATGAACAAGATCAGCATCTTATTCCAGAAAACAGAGCTAAGGAAGTTAATTGCTGTTATTTAACAGCTATTTCACCGTTTTCTTCTTGTTTTGCCAGCTCTCCCATACCTAACCATTTGCTAAGCTGACCAATAAGTCTCCTCCATTCTTGGATTCAAGCAACCTTTTTTCTTTGACAGCTACTTTAGAGTCGCCCTCCCGCTGACCGCAGGTGAGCTCATCTCTAAACTACGCTGTGGGATTTCTGATACACGGAGCTCTTTCAACACTGATATTGGGGAGCGAGTTCAAATCTGAAATAAGAGCAGTCTGGCACCCGAAAGGCATGGCTTGTACTTTTTGATGTCTAGGAAGAGCCAAGGTTCAGTCAGGTTTAGTCCCTGCACGGACAGAGCATCGGCGGCAGCTCCTTCCCGTTTGCCGCAGTCGAATACAGGCGAAGCTGATGCCGATCCTTTCATTTGGGTGGCAGCTGACCAGCCCCTCCCTCGCTGCCTGCTCCCTGGAAGGCACGTATGAGCTCAGCAGCTGCTAGAGATTTACCGCTGGGTTCAGTTTGGCTGAAGCTGACCAGTGGCTTTGCACTTTTTACTGGAAGACATTCAGGCACACGTACAGAGAAAGCAACTGTGAGTATTAAAGTTAACTCACGGCCTGTAGTCACCATGAAAAAGTTCAACTGTACAGCACTTGAGACAATTTCAGTCAACGCTGTACGAGGGGTTCCTTTCCACTTCTCCCTCTCATTATAGAAGCTAATTAGGAAAGTGTTTCTTACTTTTTTTTTTTAACCTGAAGTGCTGCAAATGTCCCTTCAAAAAGGAAAAAAAAAGAGTCCTTCAACCACCTTGTGCTGTGATACCACAGAGGTTTTTACTTAGAGCCAAATACATATCAGGTTGGACTCTGAAAATCAATCCATTATTTTTATTTTCCCTTTTGCTCCTTTGAATGCACAGTTTCTTTCTGCTTTTTACAGTCATTTCACAGGTTGCTTCCTGACGTTACATGGCATCAGAATCGTGGCTCTAGGGAGTGAAATGGTGCCCAAAAGTATGCCACCTCGCCTAGCATGTGAACTCCTTCATCCTTTTCCATAGTACCTGGTCCCTCCAGGTCAGAAAAAGCAGCTGGCATAAAGACAAATTTCTTTTCAGGAAGGATAGGAATATAATCTATTAACTCTCAGTACTGCATGGTCTAGTATAAGCACCAAACTTCTGCTTCTTCTCCTTTGCAGAACTGGCAGGACCCTGTGTCTGCAAGCTGCTCTGGGACCTGATTTGACTTTTTAGTCTCACCTGATCTTCAGGATATTAAGCCAGAAAACAGTTACACCTAGGGATGCCACATACATGGGTGGGAAAGGGTGAGCTGTGCTTACGGCACTTGGAGCTTGAGGAGCTCAAGTAACTGCACGTTTATTTTGAGCAGCTCTGTGAAACAGGCCTTGCTGGTAACTTGGAAGTCTGGAGGTAATTGCAAAGTGGGAGAGAGTTGAGGGGTTAAATAGAAAGAAATACGTTCTATGAAGTCTATAGGAAGTGCATGCAACCCTTGTGGTCCTATCATCTCTGCCTGATTCGGGAAGCTGAATGTGTTTATTTACTCATCTCGAGCACCAAAGTTCTCTTTGTCCCACAGAGTGGCAGTCCAGTGGTGTTAAAAGATTACCTCTTCCAAAATCAATTCATTTTTTTACAGTTGCCACTAAGATGAGTTGTACTTGTAGACTGAATAAAGTCATTCGAGATGGAAGCATGATAACCATTTTCAGATGAATAAGATAAAATAATGTAGTGAATACAACAGCTAGCGGGAGATACAACAGTGCTAGGACTAAATTCTTCACTGATTACTATGCAAATCAAATACTAAGAAAGATTGCTGGTACTGCAATATCCAGAGAAGGACCATCTACTGTAAAATAACTTCCTAGCTTTCATTTTATGGTTTAACATTTAGAAACCTCTTTCAGAAAGCAGATTGTTACAGAGAAGATTAGCAGCCCTAGCAGAGGGTGGGCAGACTTTCAATGAACTCTCCCTGCAAGTTTCCAATCAATGAATTCAGACTGCCTTTTATTTTGCAGTCATCTGCCTGGTATATTCAGCGTGATACCTAAGGGCTGTTTCTAAAATTTTGTAGTGCAAATCTTTCCTGCTTGGTACAAAAACCCCTTTATATAACCTTGGGAAATTGCATAAGCAAGAAATGGCTGTTAGCAGCTGCAACTGTTTATGTGGCTCTCCTGGGCTGGAGGACACTGGCAATTAAAGGTAGTTAGCAGGGGACTGGCTGGTGTAAACATCTGCAGCCAATAATTACAGCCTGTGCTCATTCCCCTGCTTTCTGAGGATTTGTAGTACTGTTGAGCTGGTCTGGTGAAGAAAATGTCATCAGGGTGTTCAGGATTTTGAGCTACCGAAGAAGGTGTAAGTAGGTCCTGTTTTCTTCTAGTCTAAGCTGTTGTTACAGCTGGAGCAAAGTCTCTCTTTGCAGGTTGTGAACCAGTTTGGTTGCTAAAAGACTATGAGAAATAAGCAATGAGTGATGTGAAGCCTAAGTTCAAGGAGCAATTCAAAAGACTCTTCTAGCTTAGAAAAAGACTAATCCGATTTTCCAAGACTGAAATTATTTCTCAGGAAAAGCTTCATTTTATCAGTGAGGCATGTGGAGGGGACGGAGTTGCTCTTGATTGCTGCTGCTGTTCGGTTTGTGGGCTGAAAACACCAAACGAGAGGGAATGATACCCAACCTGAGATCGATACTCCTCAGTCCCAGTAAGGCAAGCAACTCTCTGCGGCGCCGCGGCCCGGCTGCTCTCCTGTCCTTGGCCGGTTCCCCTCAGCTGGGGGAGCACCAGGGGTACGAGCTTCACTGGCAGATGTCAGAGGGCCCTGATGTCTGGGTGCATCACTGCAAGTTAAAGGTTGCAGATTCCTTTTCGGTTTGTACTGTGCATGGATGCCAGATGGGGATTTAGTACTTATTTGTGTGTTGATAATTGAAGTGTTTGTGATACTAAAGGACAAATCACCCTCCCCTGGAAATTAAACACTCATGCTCCAACCTCCTGATCCTCAGTGAGTATTACATTAGTCAATTTGTGGCTAGCCCGGTAACTCGATAGCAGCGAATTATGTAGTTATGTGAGAGCTCTGGGTTTTGGAAGAGGCGGATGTTCCCAAGCTCAGGCCCAGCACTGCTAGGGTGGGTCGTCTGCACGAGGCACTTCGCGGAAAGCAAAAGCTGCAATGCCACAGTCTCTAGTGCTTTCTGGAGGACAAAATATAGCAGCAACATTACATTAAGGTAAGAATGGGAACAAACAGAACTCTTTCTCCACCAAGAGCTTTTCTCTGTAGTGAGAGACTGATTGGTTAAACAGGCTTTCAGCTGACGCTATGTTCAACCGCCTGTTTTACTAATGACTGGTTTAGGTTTAGACATGGTAAGTCTGAGAGTGGATTTGGGATGACCAAATGTCCCATCTGTACCTTCAACTCCATGCTTAGAAGTTTTACAGGACCCTGGGAAAGACTATTTCGTTGTTGTGGGATAATGAGTGAAAGAAACTAATCCTGACTTGTGGTAGAAGCAAGTCTTAGTCCTTGTGCTGGATTTAGTCTACCGCTGGATTAAGGGTAACTACCAGAACCTTAGCCCAACATCCCCATGTCAGTCCAGACGGAAGGAAGGAGAGGGATGACATCTGAGGGCCTAAGACTCAAAATATTTCTCTCCATTCACTCTAAAAATAGTTTTGTTGTTAAATTCCAGTCTGAATGCCACTGATTTCAGCAGTCAGTCTCCCACTGTATTTTGAAAATCGCAGCTACCTTCAGTACATACATGACAGCCTAGTGCTTCTTCATACTTTCTAATGCATTCAGACTTCAAATTTACTCTGGAAATTAGAGAAAACTGGATTGTGATAGAGCCAAGTAACCTGCTGAAGTCATAAGAAACATTCAAAAAGATACCAACATGGCTTTTAAAAATAGCAACTTATTTGTTACTGAGTGCCAGATTGTGTTCTGCCTCACCTACCTGTGCAGTTTGATCCACTAAACATCGGGGATGCTGGCCGGCGCGGAACCCCTGCAGCCAGCTTTCAGCTCCGGGGAAGGTTTCTCCACAGGGCTGTTCTGCAGCAGACGGAAAGGTCTGGAATCCAAATACTTTCCTAAGCCACATAGCGGGGTGCGTTTGTGTGTGGGGGTCCCCCTGAATTCCAAGAGATATAATGGTGTTGGTTTTTTTTTTATTTTATACAATAGCAAAAGAGATGGCTTTAATTTTATGCTCATTGATGTAAGTAAACACTTATACTTTGTAAGAAGTGTCTGAATTATTGTATGGCTGTGTCCAAGGCTATCGTATCAAATATGTCTTTCAGAGCCAAGATTCTTGTCCAAGAACCCACCCAAAACTTTACTGTATGAGGTATGAAGCAATAATGGGACCCACTGATTCATCATTTGATGAAACCAGGAGTGCCCAGTATTGCCCAACAGAAGGTTACGTAGGGCCCTGATGAAGTGTTTCTCTTGCATAAAAGGGAACAGATGTAGCCAACCTCATGAGAAACAGAGCTGTGACCTGCTGTGAGTTCCCATTGGGCAAAGTTTCTTTTAGATCTGAGAAGTTGCTCCAGCTGAGTCAGAATATTCCTCTGGTACCACCATGCCTCTGCAGGCTAGATTTCTAGATTCAGATCTGGGTTGCCGTAGGTTACATTCTACCATGTTTCATTTAGTTACTGTATTGGCAAAATATCTTTAGACTTTGCAAACTGTTGGAAACTTGACTGCTAGCTGAGGAGCGCTGCTCTATGGACCAACAGCAACTGTCCACAAACTGGTTCTGCCCTAGGGGCCAGTGGTGTATCTCACGTGGAGAATCAGCCTTGTCACTTTGCCCAAGTTTTGGATGACAAGAGAGATTGCGAATCTTCCTGCTGTACTTTGAGGTATAACTGTAATTCTGTTTGCCCCAGAAGTAACTCCAGCGGCAACAGGGTAAAGTAGAAAGTCTGATCTTTTGACTGAAGAATAAATGTGACGAAGTGGCTCTTGTGAGCTTGTACCGACCTTAACATAAGGATGTGCTGTTGTGAAGGGGAAGTAGGCTTCTGATAGTAACAGACTAGGTGAAGAATAGAGAAGAAATACTGACATGGTTGTGGCTGACCGAGGATTTCTGGATGGATTCCTGCATCTCCTAATGAACTAAAGTCTTCAGGCCAGACATGGAAGCTTATAAATCCAAACAATATCTTGGGTAAACAGCACAATAAGTGGTTATGCACTGTATTTCTTCTGCATTAGAAGTAAGCAGCATGCTGACATCTATTGCAGTTACTATATATTGATGCAAGTGTTTCAGGGAATCCTGGTGTTAAGGACCGGAATAAACCCAACTAGCATGATGGTGCATGTTCCCATTGGCATTCTTGTTGCCTGTCACCCCGTACTGGAGTTATTTGCTCAGTGGTGTTAGTTATTCTGAGTTCCAAACCAGATCTTTATTAAAGCTTCCAGGAAAGCAACAGCACTGTGGATGTCAACAGGGCCTTCAGCATCAAAGCCACAGAATAAAATTATAGATGGAAAAGACCTGTTAGGTCATCTCCTCAACCCATCAGCCAATGCAGGATTGTTCTCTGTGGTGTGCTTTTTCCCTTCTTTGTCTGCATCAAGCCAAAGGGGTTTCCACAGCTTCCCTGGGGAGACTACGACATAGCTGACTAGATCTCGCCCTTAGGAATAACTTTGAGTCTGTGAAATAACAGAAGCATTCTAAGTTTCATTTTGATGGAGAAGAGGAATGCTGAGAGAGGGACCCTGAGTCTTATGACTATACTGTATCTCAGATGTAATTCTATATTAATCACTTCTTGTATACAGATCATATGAGGCTAACAGTGGGTCCCACCCCACAGCTGTCTCTTTCAGTAATTACTCCTTAGACAGATTTTGTCATCTTTCAATAGTAAGTAGTGCACAAACCCTGAACAATTGCATTTCACTCGGCAAACATTCAGAATTTGCCCTAACTAGTGTTTGAAGTGTTCTGTCTGACTCTCACTCCTTTTAATTGTGCCAAAGTTCTTTGGCAATTAGTGATCTGATGTCCCAGAAACCCATAAAAACTAATTCCAACATATTTTCTTTAGGTGAATTAAAAACACTCAACAGATTTTTACTAAAAACAACTGTATTTATAGATAGAGGACTTGTGACAGCTATTGATTTAAGACTTCCAAATGTTTTCATTCCCTTGGGTACCTACTGTTGATCAATCATAACTTTCTGACATCTTGATCTCTTTGCAAGGAAATGCTTCTGGCCAAATATATGAATGTGCTTTTTGACCTCGGGTATTAGGCATTAACAAACATGAATCCAATTATTTTTTTCAGAGGGAATAAGATGCTTCCATAGCTATTAAAACATGCAATCCTCTGACTTCTGTTGAAGATCTATGTGCATATAAGCTGCTGAAGCTGACTATGGAGCTAGTTCTAAAGCAATGCCAGTACCCTTAGCATTCTGATGAGGGCTGTATTGGTTTCACAGTTCTCAGCCACTGAAAATTATATTTAGCATGCGAGATGACTTTAAAAATATTAGTTGTAGAGCTATGGAAGGCCATGATTAGTACCATTTTGTGATTGTTTGAGTTGTGCTTCACACAATGAGCAAGGATTCAGAAGAAGCCTTTGTCTGACTGCCACTTTGGCTATGGGGAAAGGGGGGAAATCTGAATACCCAACATGTCTTTGTTAACAGTTGGATGTAATTTTCCTTTGTTTAGCATTTGCACAGTGCTCTGTGTAATGTAGGAATATAATAAAGCTTTGCCAGCAACAGCCCAGACTTCAGGAACATGCCCAGGCCAGTGAGACTATGTCATGTACTTTCTCATAAGGTAGCAGTAGAACAGGCAACTTAACAGGCTTATGATGGAGTTGTAAAAGAAGGGGTTTTCCCTGGACTATCGGCATATGCTTTAGCGTACTAAACCAGGAGTTCTGCTCTTAGGTCTAATTTTGATTCTAATTCCTAATTTGTAAGCGCTTTTCCTTTGCACCAGTTAAAAAGAGCTTAAATTATTTCTCTACTGTTCACTAGAAGTGAGCAAGTTTCACATGAATCTTTCAACTATCTATTTGAACACTCCTACCATTGCCTGCTAGCTGATGGCACACCTGGAAAATGAAAGTTTGGCAAACCAGAAGGTAGAGATCAATGAGCAAAGGCATGAGGGGAAAAGGTGCTATCCAGGGAGACCCTGAGGGATCCTAAAATACGAGTTAAGCCTTCGCTTTCTCCACATCTACTCTGTTTGCACAGTCACAGTATCTGTAATAAACACCGGTATCATTCCTAACCTGCGTTAGTACCAACAAGGTAGTGTCGTGATTAACAACCCTACCACAGCCAGACAGCCCTGGTTTCAATGTTGCATTGCTTTTGCGGGTATGTGGCTCCAGAGGCGCTCTGTGTTCTCCAACAGCTCAACCAGAGTGGAAGCTGGAGGAGTAACCCATTTGCTGGGCAGATGTTGCTAGCACGCTGCTTTATCAGTGGATGTTGTTGCACACCAGCCCAACACTGGGATAAAGTTGACTCTTCCAGACAACCATGGCTGTGGCTTTGCATGAATTTCTTTAGCCTGAGTGCCAGCTTAAACAGACCCTGTCTCTCTCCTCATCCAGCTGTTCTATTATTTTGGCAGCTACTCAAAATTTCTTGGAATAATTGCAAATGAGTAATAATCTTTCGTTTAGCTCGTATGCAATCCTGACATCAGTAATCATTTGCATGCTTTAATATATACATAGCCATGCCTTCAACACGTGTTCTGAACATTTGAATAGCAAACTTCAGGAGAAGGGGGACAGAGGTGGAGTCCAATTTGCTATTAATGTAGGTTCTCATAGTTTTAAAATCAACTTTATTAGCAGAAAATAATGATGTAAAAATAAATAAGCAGGTCCTGCCGGCAAGCAGGTGCCCAAGAGCAGACAGGACTGAAAAATCCAGAATCCTCTTGTAAGAACCAAGCTACTCAGAAGAGCCTGAGCTGTGTTTTTCTGCTCAGTCTAGGCTGTCCCATAAATGCTAAGCATCTCGAAGGTCATCCAAATAAAAAGTAAATGCAAACAGAGGCTACTTCTCCCACACAGCAGACTTCCAGCCGGCTCAAGATACAATGATGAAAGCTTGCCTGTTTTGACTATTAGTCAGTCTTACTCAGCTGGCATTTGGGAAAGTCATGAACGGCGGTTTGGAGGCTCTGTGCAGGTGACCTGGGATGGGACACAACATATGTCATGCTTCCAGAAATATGAAGCCCTCTTTAAAGCCGCTTTTAAAGCCTCTCTTAGCTAGAAACCGATAACAAGATCTACAACGCCGCACTTGGGCGAGGAATGATGTTCTGACAAAAATACCAGTACCTTGCTGCCTCCCTGGAGCAGCAGTTTGGCTTTTCATTTGGTAGCAGTCTTCCAGGCAGTGAGGTTTTCCAGTTCTTTCTGGAGAACTTTTATTAGTTTAATTGATATGATTAATAATTAAAAAAAAGAACCAACAAACAAACAACAAAAAAATCCCCAAAAAACAAACAAAACAACCCACTCCAAAACAAAAAAAAACTCACCAAGATGATGAAGTGGGAGCTCTCAGTCCTTTCTGACTCAGCTGTCTCCTTCTCTTCACGTCCAGGGAGGGCAATGAGTTCTCTGTTGCTGGATCCATGATTTCCTGGCATTGACACAACTCCTTTTTCAGTTTTCTCACACTGCTAATGCTTCAATGCGAGTTGAGAAGAAAGGTAAGAACAGGACTCCCCTAACAAAAGACCTCCTCCTTTTCTTTGACTGCTGCCAGCCTATGTATTGCTATGATACACTGTCATAGGATAGGATAGACAAAAAAAATGATCCTTGCAGAATTTAAATGGCTTGAATTACCTGTAATGCTGACAGTTTGGCTCACTGCCAGCAGTAACTTCTACATCGAAGTGTAGGAAAGTGAGACTGGTGGTTTGTGTTTGCTTCTGTGAAAACCTGACAAGTGGGATTCCTTGATGCTGTCCTGCACCCTAAGGAAGGGTACCTGTAATTTGGCAGTGACCAGCACGCAAGCTAGGGCAAGCAGGAAGGTTGTGGTCAGGACTGAGGTGTGTTAGCCAGGCAGCACTGGATGCTACACGCTGCCACGCTTGCTAGACATGGCACAATCAGCTTAGCTGCAAAGGAAAGGGGAAGCTTTCTTCCAACTAGGACACGCAGTTATTTTGTCTTGGACACTTGGAGACAACCTTTCGGACTAGGAATCCATAAACCACAAAATACTCATGTTAAAAGAATCTGGCCAAAGATACTACAGTCATGACTGTTTGTTTTTTCTTTTTCCTTTTACAAAACAAAACCAAACAAATTCCTTTGCTGTAATCAATAGTAGTCAAAAGATAACTTTCTCCAGTTCAAGGATATCAGCTTTAAATGTTAAGGCTAAAAGCAATATTAATTGATACAAAACTCTTATTTCTGTTACAGAATTTACTATACAAATGTTTCCTAAAAAGCCAATGATTAATATTACATTTTTGTGACATAATGAAAAAAACATCAAAGTCTAAGAGGAAACAAGTAAGTGTGCATATACAGCTCACATATGTTTCTTTAAGACATATTTTACATATTAAAATACAGTAGTTACTTTCTGTATGAGGGCTTTCAAATTATAAAATGAATCTGTCAGGTTTTCAGACTTGGCAGGGTAGAAGGTTTTCTTGCTGTGTTCTAACAGAGTCGGGGAAAAGCATCACTTCAGTGGTGAAGAGCTAAATAACCACACAGTTAATGGAGGGAAAGTTTAGGAAAATAATTACATTAATTCACTTCAGACCTGATCCTGCAACCTTTAACCATGCAATGACATTCTTTGCCCAGCAGCAGACCCAAATTTACACTTTGCAGAATCACATCCTCACTGAGGTAGAGATTGCCAAAGAGTTGTTAGTGAGGGAAGTGCCCTGCGTGCCAATTCTAGAAACCAGTAAGGCAGTACAGTCTGCCCTATATTTTCAGACTTTTGGTACCTTACATAACTAGGTGCAAAATACTTATTTTTATTTCTGATTCTTTTCTTTGGAAGTGCAGTCATGTGCAATCAGGTGGAATAAGTGTGCTGATAATTTTCCTTCAGAAATTGTAATGGTTAGCTATGTGGACACTTTTCTTTTTAGGCAGAAACCATGAGGCACTGAAGCAAGCATTCACTTTTCTTGCACTCGAGGTCACAAATTTATGCAAGTCAAAAATGTTGGCCCTGCCAAAAACATCATGCTACACTCCACCAAATAAAAGGACACTGTTATTCTTACAAGGAAAGGTTTGACAGGACAGGAAATAGGCAGGGTCATAGAAGTTTACTTAATACCGAAACTTATTTAACCATCTTTAAGCCAAAATACAATGATAGTTATTTAAAACAAAAAATTAGAGGGGGGGGAGGGGGGGAAGACAAATACAAGAGCACCAGACTGCGCTATTGCAGGAGTAGCAACCAATAGAGAAACCAGGGAACCTTATAATTCAGGTCACTATATGTCACCTGCCTCTACTGGGTTAACACGTATTAAGTAAGTTTTTGATTTATGTCCTGAACTTGCAGCAAGAGGCATCTGATTTGAAGAATCCAATGCAGTTTACCAAGCTATACACTACTTTCATTACAATGCAATCCTTAAGTAGACTGCATTCCACTTAAAGGAATGGAGGAAGGGGGAGTAAGAAGAGAGTGAATATGAAAGATAGGAAAAATGTTGCTGTTCATTACAATTTTCCATTTTTGTTGAAACACAGCAGGAGAGCAAAGCCACAGGCTTCTCTACTGCTCTTGCATGCCAGGAGGGATTATGCAAACACTGCAACCACCCAAATCTTATTTAAATTATAGTCATTGTTCCCCCTTTAATGGTTATACTTTTGCCTGCTTTCACTCAAATATTGCTGCATCTTGCTTTCCGCCAACATAGTCCCAATGGGAGTCATCAACTCTTAATTATAGATGAACAGATCTTTGAAAAATACCTCTGGAAAAAAAGTGGAAAAGAAAGCAAACTTTAAGTGCCATCTAGTGGCTGGTCTACTGAAAAACGTTACAGAGCCCCCAAAAATTCTTAACATGTCACAGAGTAATATAACTGGAGCTGAACTGAGGAAGCAGTGCTTAAATTCACAACCACTAAAGACCAGGTTAATACTTTGGGGAACCAAGAAAAGGGCTAAAGATCAATGGTATCATTACCATAATTTTTCTTTTAAGATTTTCGTCTGTAAGTGGAGAGTTCAAATGGTAGGAATTGTCTAGTGATCACCTGTTCCTTCAAGACCCTCATCAGTTATCAGCTTCTGCCTTGGTAAGGAAATACAAGTTGTAATACGTATTTCAGTCCAAGTTAGAAAATGGAACCATTTCAGATCTCAAAATAGAACCCAAACCATCAGGGTGAATCTGGAGCCAAGCATCTGAATTCAAAAGTTAGCATTCTCCTCTGAGTTCACCTGGGGATGAAGGCCAGAATTTCTCTCTATTTGTAACAAGGCAAATCCATTTCTAAAAGAAAGGAGGCAGATTATTAGTTAGTAATGTCCTTTTCCTTTCCCTGCAGGAAAAAGCCATTTTCTGCTATAGATGAGAATTCCCAACAAATTATTTTCCATTATAAAAGCTCCACATTCCACTTACACAGAGGACATTCCACAAGATCATTCCCAAAGCTTTAGGTAACTCCTCTTGGAGATAACATGTCCCTTCTACAACAGTAGTTGAAAGTCTAAACTTAAATAGCTTTGTCGGAACCTGTTCCGTGATAATGGAGAGCAGCCTAATATAATTTTTATTTAATGTAGTTTTAATTTCTTTTTTTTTGCAAATAGCATTATACTTTGGACTTGCTTTGGAGCTTTACATCTCTTCAGTTTCATACCTATAGTGAGCCCTGGGCATCACACCTCAGTGACAGGTTCTGGAGACATGAATCTGTCTAGATAGAAGTAAGAGCTATGCATGTTGGTATCTAGCTTCTCATGAGGTTACTTGCTCAAGCATGTTGTTCAATGACACAGGCAGCTTTTCATTGAATTACAAAAATAATTTACAACTAGTTAATTTAGGCAGAAGGACAGATCTCAGATAACAGTAATGAACAAGATCAACATGTTTCCCAGACCTCTCTTCCTTTTGCTAATATAAAAATTTTTAAACATTCTGATTTTTGTTTAAAACAGGATCAAATGTGCTAATTAAAGCTTAAAATGTACCATTATAAAGAGGGAAATTTAAACCTTGCTGAAGAAGTGCCAATCTTCTTTCCCTTGCTTATAGGGAGAGGGTGAGTTGTATGAGTAAGAGCCAGGGGAAGTTAAAAACTAGCTTCTGCAACAGATACTGTTCTGTGCCTCCTGTGTATGTGTATGTTTGCCAGATACCAAGATGAAATACTTCTGTAGCATAGGTAATATTAATGGAAAAAGGGAACATGAAAATAATTTGGAGGATGTTGCTCTTCGTATTAATGAAATTGTGGGACTTTCTTTAAAAAAAAAAAAAAGTGAGAAGAGATGTAGGCAGTGTGGTTTGAACCAGAAAGTAGCGAATACTGTTCTAAGAATTCTCTACTCAAAACAAAAAGTTTCTAGAAGTTTCAGTACAGACCTTGGGCTACAGTAGCAAGTATCAACTCAAGAACTTTCAATACGTTGGTATGTAACTCTTGTTGCCTGGTTAGAAGTATTTGTCTTCTACAGATTGCTACTCATATTGAAGCAAAATCCCAACACTATAAAAGGAATTACCAGAATTTGTTACCCTAGTGCAATGGTTTTGATGCACAGGGAGGAGTTCAGGGTAGAGATGAGCTTGAAAACACTTCCGTTGTTTCAGATACACAGACTTTTCCAAAGTCCTACTGGGACGAGCCTTGCAGTAATCTTAAACTCTTATATGCTTCTCTAGATAAGTATTGAGAAATGATGAAAAGGAATTCAACTATACCAATTTTCAAAATAAGTGAGCCCTTTTTTGGTAATGACACTTACTAACAGTCTGTATGTTGACAAATTACAGCAGGCATGGATCTGTAAATTTTTCTTCCTTGTGTGTCTGAGAGATAGCTTCTGAGATTAGTGCTTTTTCTAGCAAATACTATTCCTTCTTATCTCAGAATCTGGAGTATTAGTATTACTTTCAAAAATGGAAATTAGATCAATTTCCAACAGGTACAACAAATTGTAAGTATCGATAAACTTTTTCCTTGTAGATTGCTGTTCCAAGCGAGATCATCTTGTAGTATCTTTTAAAAAGGACTTGCATCAGTGTATCCCCTGCTGGTTTCTTGCTTTGGGGGTGGGGAGGAAAGAAAAGAGGAGCAGCAAAACTTGCTCTCAACTTACAGTCCAGCAAGAGGAAACAGCTTTACACGAAAGGATCATGGTTATTTTAAGACCTTTAAATAGCCTTTTGTAACTGAAGTTCCTTTTTGGCAGGTTATAGAACAGAAGAAACAGTGTCAAGATCAGCTTTTCCAATTCATTTAAAACTTCATTGGTATGATGTGCTTCTTGCTTACAATAGGCTTTGGCATGGTAAGCCTGCTTATGAAGGTCTGGGTATACAGATATAAGTACAGTGTTGTGATAAGAGCATAGAGGGGAAAAAAAAAAGGACTGATAAGCATATAATGCACATGGAGGGAAAGACTTCTACCCTAGTCAAAGATGAATGTACTTATTGTTTCAGCACTGCCAAGTCAAGGTAATGACTATCCTGTGGTTGAAGGAGTCTGAATGCTGTCATATTACACTTTTTCCAGCTCCCCGGGGAAGGGAGGGGGTAAAATGTATAAAATGTGCAAAATTTTGGGCCTACTTCACTGGAAATGGTTAGTCTTAAACAAGGACATGAAACTAATACCAACAGGGTTATTATGATCTGAGACTACCACGGAAAAGAATGCTGTGAACACCTTAGTCTACAAAAGGGCCTACCTTTCCACTGCTGAAACACTACTTAACACACAGTATTTCATCCCTGTGACCTTTCAGCTAAGAAAATCTAAAAAAAGACAGCTGCAGCAAAAACCAAAAAGGTGTTTGAGAGCCTCACAGCCTTTTCTAATTCTTTTCTGTAAAGTAGCAAAATACTCAAGATTCTTTCCTTTTTGTCCCTTCTCTTGTGTGCATGTTCTTTCACCTGAAAACTTTTGAGTCATTTAAGAGATTCTCACACTTAAGGACATCAGGTTCGGGACAGATTCCAAAAGAGTTCCATGTTAACTGGTCAAAACAGAACTGAAAAAAACCAATTCGTGCACTGCTTCAATAATTCAGAATCTTTCTTCCATACAGTAACTTATTAATGAATGTCAACAAATATTTCAATAGCATGTTTCGTAGCATTTATTTACTATATAAAAGTTATTTCCAGATGAGTTGTGTTATTTAGCTCAAACACTGTATTGCCTGCTCTTCTTAATAGAGAGCTGAAAAATTGGCTGTTTGAGGATCAGCTGAGGATCAGTTATGGATCAAAGACAGAACTTTAGCTTTGAACAGAAACACAAGTATTTTGACAGGTTGTAGAAAATGCAATATTAAATATCTTTGCCTTATTCTCATTTAGGGGTCAGAGTGGGAAGTCATACCGATACCTGTATTATCACTGATTCTGTATGAAATAGGCTCTCAGCATGAAATACTGAGCTACATGGAAGATAGCTTTCAGAAGACTAACACAAACTGGCAAGGGAACAATCAGCCATTTTAGTTTAGGTGAGTAAAATAAAATAAAATCATTAAGTTATTTTTTAATTTATTAGAGTATAATCAGCACATAAACAGTGAGTTCTTATTACTGAGGAGCGAACATCTAAGAAGAAAAAATAATCCATCAACTAATCAATCAAGTCAGTCATGCACATTCCCCATAATGCAGACTGCCTGTAAAAATAGACGGGAGGACAGATACAGAGAAGTCTGAATAAAACTTGACATTTTTTTTTATGTACTCCAAAATCCCACTTCTAATTCAAATGAAAATTTAAAAATAGCGTAATAAGAAAAAATACAGAAAGCATATTCAAATAATTTTTAGTTCTTTCCAGTAGAACCAAAGCCACCTTCTCCACGTTCTGTATCATCTAGAGCCTGAAAGACATCAATTATGGTTAAGTTGGATTAGTGTCTTAACTTGCCTTTTGTTTCCATACAACAGATATTGTCTATCATAGAGGAAGGTACATTTATTCGTAACAATAGCTATAATTGAGAAACTAAACCAAAAAAATTTTAAGAGACATTTTAGAATACCTTTTGTACAAGTTTAAACAAATCCCACATTGTGAGACAACAGTTTCCAGTATATACTGACGTGTTTCTCAAGTACCTGTTAATTCTGAAAACTACCAAAAAAAAAATCCATGTAAATGCATGCAAGCATCAAGATTTTTATTCAGGTAGCAATGCTACTAGGCAGTTTTAACACTGAAAGTAGTTTTAAAGCAAAGTATTTATCTATACCATAAATTTCAGCTTATATACACTATCTTAAACTATTAATTATTGAAAATAGCAGAAATATTTTCTTTTGACAACTTACTTGAACTTCCTCTAGCTCAGGATAGCAAATGCGTTCACAGATGAGCTGGGCAATCCTATCCCCTTTTTTAACTGCAATGAAGTTAAAATATTATTAGTTCCTTCAAAAAAAGTGAACAATCCATACAAAGTTTAGAAAATCTCCTTTCAAGAGTATCAGAATGTATTAAAGTGTAAACACTTATTTGAAACTTAGTTAAGCAGATGTTAATAGGCCCAGAAAAATACAGGCTGAGGTAAACTTGTGCTTAGTCCTTTTAAGGTGAAGTTTCAGCAGCAGTACCAGCTCAAGGCATCTCCCCAAAAAACCTGCTGCCATGTTGTGGCATCTTAAGTGTCATTATGCATAAATCCTGCAGAGATGGAGAGACAGCTGTATGTATAATGTGTCTCCTTTTGTGAACTAGACCCAGGAACTGATTTCTCTGGGGGGAAAAAACCCAAAACTGATAAAAGAAAAACAAAATTTCTGGTTACCCAATCTGGTTCACGGAACTTCCATAAGAAGCTTATGCTGTGAAGTTGCAGAAAGGCTGCAGAACACTGGCACTATTGTAAGTGGCCCTGAGGCTTAAAACTGGCTGTTTGCAGAGAGACAGCGTGATTAAGGGAAAATCGTATCTTTATTACTCATGTTTCCCAGGATCCTGGAGAAGTTTTTATCTCAAATACTGCTCAGCTAAATCTTTTTTTTTTTTTTTCAGAGCAAGAAACTTAATACAAAGTTGCGCTTCAGTTCAGCTTATGAATCTAAGCTTAGCTAAGCAGGGTTTTTTTTTTTTGTTTTGGTTTTGTGGTGGTGGTGTGTTTTTTGTGTTTTGTTAAATCCTTTTTTTTTCAGAGCAAGAAACTTAATACAAAGTTGCGCTTCAGTTCAGCTTATGAATCTAAGCTTAGCTAAGCAGGGTTTTTTTTTTTTGTTTTGGTTTTGTGGTGGTGGTGTGTTTTTTGTGTTTTGTGGGGGCATGCTGCCTAATTTGCTAGGAGTGGAATCTTTTTCTGTTTCCTTGAGAGGATATTGTTAAGCTTCCATGTTTTTGTTAACTGTAAGAAGAAAAATGTTCTCAGCTAATTCTAACTCTTCATGGACTTCTAAAGAAAAATTAGTTTCTCATTTTCAGTCAGATGGCTGAAAACAGGCTCTGCCAAGCTTAACACTTACCTTCAAAAGTCTCCTTGCCAAAGTTGAAGAGTACCACACCAACGTTTCCCCGGTAATCCTCATCAATAACACCAGCTGTCATAAGAAAGAATTAAGAGGGCTATCCAGTTAATAAATGTCAGTATATTAGACAAGTAGATTAGATAAGGTTTAGATTAGTAGATGATTGCAGTATCTCATACTGACATCCTTTATACTACTCATGCACAATTAAACAATATATATGAAAATACTGAAATATATGAAAATGCTAATCGATCTTGCAAAAAGAACTGAAAAACACCATCACATACCAAGAAGTGTTTTACCACTGTACTACTAATTTTAGTTGTAATACCCTATCTGAAAGCAAGACAGCTGTACCAAATTCAGGCTCCATTTGTTCTGCTAACTTCAGCTCTTTGAGTGTCAAGCAGAAATCTGTTCTTAACTCTAACATTTTATTTGAGAGCTATGGATTTGCACAGATCCAAATCCCGTATCTCAGGCAGGGTAACAGAACTAAAGCTTTAAGGAATTGATTGTCATTCAGCTACATTCAAGTGTAAATAAGCTTGCTCTTACATTTTATATAACTGTATTAACTACATAGTTAACTACATAGTTAAATTCAGAGAAACATGCAGTTCTCAAGTTGACTCACTGGTATTTAACTGCATGCAATTGCTTAAAGGGACCCTAATTACAGAGCGCTGCCAAAAGTAACAGTGAACAAAACATAGGGGTTGCTGTGCATGAATGTTTTCCAGAATAAAAAAAATTATTAAAAAAAATTTCTTGAATGTAGCTTTCAGAAAGTCAACTATGCATCGGTTAGATTGAGAATCATGGTACACCACTTATTGGTGATCACAGAGCTTTCTTGCACAGTTTCTACCATGGTTCAAGGATGCAATTCAATACTTAAAATATTAAAAATCAAATCCTATGCACACATGTCAAGTATATAAGCAAAAATGGCTGAACTATAAAACAGTAACATGAAAATTTTGCCTCCTTGCTTCTAGCAAAGTACTATTCTGTCCTCCTTTTTAGAATACCAGATGATCTAGAGCACTTACATAATTGCTAAACCAGGGCTGACACAAAGCATTAGCTAAAGAGTGCTATGCAAATAATTTGCTTTGTTTTATACAATAGTGGACACTGAGTCCATGCTACATAGATGCATTACAAAGAAAGATTCAACAAACTTGTAATGGCAGCATAAATAATTTTAAGCATCACTCAAGTTCTGCAGTCAGTTGCCCATTAATTTGGTGTATTTGTTCACATGAGTCAATCAGCTGGAGAGCTGAAAGCCAGAATTCATATTTGGCACATAAAATTATGTACATATGTACATAAATGCATATAAAAAGATCATTAGCTCTTTGGATAAAGTCTTAATTTGACAAACCATTCTCAAGTGTTTCTGTACAGCTAAGACAACATTTTTCTAGACCATATGCTGGGATAGATATTGCTATGCATAGGAGATTGATAATGGAATTTGCTAATTTAACATAATGAGGGCTAGTTTTATTTCTGTTATAATAGAGTATTCTGCTCTGATATAACGCAATACTCAAAACTGATTGCTACAGATTACTAATTCTATTTAAATGGAGATTATGCTTTTATATGTATAAAATGTACCAATTAAAGTAGTATGGTTAGATTTATACATGCAAGAAACTCTTGCACATCACATTTTTGCTGGAATTATCTGAAGAAAATTTATAGAATAGAACAACTGGGGCTACTTAAAGTCATTCTAAATTAACTTTTCGGGTTTCATATCTCTGACAGAAAGCAAGTTTATTTCTACATAATGACAAAAATTGTACTTGATGTATTGGGTAGTGCTTAACCGCTAATGAAGCTTTTTGATCTACCAGATGTTGCTGCTATTTTCTGGGAGAGAATAAAAAAAAAAAAATCTATAACTTAGTTTGTATTGGAGCAACTGGAGCTTAATGGCACATTGGTACTTCTACCCCTTTTTAAACGCCAAACCTTTTTTTTGCTGAAAAGGAGTGTTATAATGGATCCATACTGATTTACAATGAATCTAGTCAGATGGCTTCCCTGACCTTTAAACAATGGCATTACACAATCTCAGCTTTATATATAGATACTGAAATTTATTTTACAACTATTTCTTGAAAAGGCTGTCATCTAAACAGATTCTTCAACGAACAGATACCAAATTTTTTTGACCACCTATTCGGCTACTGCTAGAGACTGGCTCTCTAGGATTTGAAAACTGTCTGATAACTAAAGATGGAAAAGACTGATGAATATTTCTGTGGCTGAACTGAAGTCAGCAACACTGAAAACTTTAATCACTCTATTACTCACTAGAGGGGAAAAAAACCTCTCACTAAAACACTGTTATTTTCTAAGCTTAGCTATAAAGTAAACACCTTGTAATGGTTCTACAGATTGTACAGATGTATTTTCTAGCAGGCAAGAATTGCACTTCCTGCATGCTTCTGAGGATGAAAGCTTTCCAGAGGATTCAGAGAGGAAGAGCAGGCTTCTTCCTTGAAAGCATACCCGATACAAACAGAACTTACAATTAGAGTTAAAGTTACGTATTAAGAAAATAACATGTAAAAATTGTTTCGTGGCCAAAACAATTAGTCTAATGCTGTGCTGAGTGACTGAAACACTGTCAAAGCCAGGATAATTTCAAATTCCATTAAAGGCACAGCTGGGTAAAGATTTTGTGAAATGAATTCCCCACTAATCATTTTCTCTTTAAATGTATTATACCTCCACTGACATAGTCTTACTGAGTTTAACCACTGTGTGGATTTTGAGTTCAAACTACACTATTTGTATCAAAGAATATATGATCCTTGGAACATACAGGAAAATATGATCCAGGAAGACCTGATCAGTTTTCCTTCTGTAAAGAGTCACAAAATCACTCTACGTAACTGGGCGTACTGGCAAAACACGTTAAGATCCTTGTCATTCTGTTATTCTGGAACAGCAAGTTGCAATAATTATATACAGTGCTGAGGACTAAGGCACTTTTCTAAATTATGTGTATTGGGTGGAATTCATCTAAGTGATTTTTGGAAAAATCATGCATTGGAATTGGCAGTCTGACATTCTGTCTTACTCTGTCAGAAGTTTGGCATGTCACTGTTGGGAAAGCATCCACACCTAGCAGATGTGAATTCTGAACATATTCCTGCATGATCCTGATTTTTCTCCCTGATCCTTAGGACTTCTGGCAATGTATTTTTACTTGAATGGATAATGCCCTCATTGTGACAAAAGTACTTCTGAAGGACAAGTTAGTTATGTAAAAATTTTTAAGTTGTTTTGTTTTTTTTTTTTTAAAATAAGAAGTCCTCTACTAATTGTCAGTAATAGTTTTTTACTCATGGTTTGTCAACTGTCAGCTTTTTTAAAATCTGAACATAGGTCATCCTGCTAAGCACTTCTGATTGCATTCTGGTATTTCCTAGTTTAAATTTCAGATTGAAAAGACTGTTACAGAGTATATGTATTTTTTCATATAAACAAAAACATTGTTTTAGAAGTGTCACTTTAAAGAACCACACTATAGTAGACCATGTATACTACAGAAAGTCATAGGATTGTAGAGAATCTTTGATTCCCATCTTAGTGCTCTTTTGTATGTTACCCAGCAACACTCAAAAAACCTTAGTGTAACAGACATACAAGAATCAATTCTTATTTAAGACAAAGCCTGAATGACACAAAGCTGGCACAGATGCTCCTCTTTAACCTCTGGTATCAGAACTGTATCACAGGCACAGCTAGACTTTGATACGCCATAAAGCAGAGAGAATAAAGTAGTTCTGCAGCAGCTCTAAATTATACTAGGAATTGCTTTGCTTTTTGGCTGGGTTGGCATCAGAAAGAGAAGGATGCCTAGAGTCACCCTTCCTCACCGCGAGAGCCAAGCCTATAAGCAAGTAAAGTACCACTGTTCTAAGTAGTCTCTCTTGTTTAACACTGGGGAACCAAACAACAAACCAACAAAAAAAACCCCCAAAAACCTAGCGAAGAGGAAAAGGCCTCAATTTTTCAGCACGCTTTTCTTGTCAACTTCCATTATGACTCAAATTATAATGTGTTTGCAAAAAAAGTGCTCTCTCGGCCACCCAGCACTTTTGAAGATACCCATTAGATGTATCTGCTTTATGTCGTCACATCAGAAATGTAGTTTTTGGTTCTTTTACTACAATCTATTGCCAGAAAAACCAATTGCTTAGGGTTTTAGGAGGCAGAAAACATTTTAATTAACTTAGAACTGTATTCTTGTACAATTAGAACAACGTAATACACATTCAGTGCTACCTAAGTTGCTGTGGTTACAGCTGTGCTCAGAGTAACTCTACAACAATCTTAGCGGTGAGAACTTCTGTGCAACGTAGATGCCGTTTTATAATACAACACTTAGAGAATCTGCCTGTGCTCTGATCAGACCCCGCTGCAAAACTGGAATTGAACTTTCAACATCATTTACGTCATGTTGCAGTTACAGGGATATGGCAAAAGGACAGTGAGGCTTTCACGAAGGCTTCTGATTATAGACACGACTATAATAATTGTTTTTGAAGAGATATCTGAATTTCTAATCAAGATTAAAGAAAAGCTCAAAATACTTTAAAAAAACACCCTGTTGTTCAAAAGAAATCTGTTGCTAGTACTGAACAAAAAAACCCAGCACTAAAGACTTGTAGAAAGCAGGATTTGTTTTATTTCTGTTTCAAAAGACTTTCAATTTTTAAGTCAATTAATGTACAAAGTTACGAGTTTAAATTTAATTTGCTTTACATAATTTGTTACATTTTCATCAGTAAGGGTAAACTAAAGCTCTCTTCATCCTAATAATCAATTCTACCCACAGTAATGGTGTATTCCAGTGCCTTCTGTCATTCCTTTTGAATATCATTACTATATATTCTCTGTGTAAAAGAGTATCTGTATGTTATTAATTCATTCAGATCTTACACTAGACTGAAAAGAACCATGCATAGATGTTTAGTCAAAATGGAGAAATCTTTAAAGCCTAAACCAAAAAATAACTTCTATGCCAGGCATTGCCTACAAAAGTACAATACGGTTATTATTTTAAAAAATCAGTAATATTTTTATAATTCAGCAGGTTTTAAAATAATTATGATGTACTGGCTCTCTGAGGTATTACCCAGTTATCTCCCTTTGCCAAACTACCAATGAAGCTAGCATTATTTACTTGCACGTATTACAATGTGAAATTAAGGCACTTCTGCAATCAAGATTTACAAAGTCTTAGTAAAAAGAACAAAAATCTTACCACCAACATCTATGAAGTGCTTTGCAGCTAAACCAGAACGTGGTGCTAGAAAACAAGAATTTTTTCGTAAGTATAATAATTTATTTCTTTTCAAATTCTTACACAATATTTATAGGTTTGCACAGAGTCGTGGCAGCAAGAACTGTTTCCACAGTCTTTCTAAAATAAACATGATTTTACAGGAACTACTGTAAGTGTTAATGTATATATTAAACAAAATAACAGCTGCTACGGGCTACAATAAAATTGCAATCTTTAAGCGATATAAGCATATCTTTGTTTAGACCACCAATTGCAGAGTAGGTTTCTCCAAGGAAGGCGGCTGGAGCAGACAATGACTATCTAATCTTGGTTTATTTTTGGCGACTACCACTGGTTTGGAATCTCAAAAGTCTATTAGGTCAATCCATTCAAGTTACAATGGAAAACAATATTTGGCAAGCAATTTACTAAGAAATATTATATGCACATAAATTAAATGATGTGCAGGTTTTTTTTTTTTACTTAACCTACTTTGATGAGGTGCTAAAACGTTACTCTCTTCAAAATTTTCTTTGTCTGGGATAAGAGAAATGCACATGCATTCTCCTTTTAGATGAAAGGCAAACTCTGATCACGCTC
>NW_009204924.1:35458-37400 GCF_000690835.1 Fulmarus glacialis
CTACAGTGGCTATTGCTTTTTTTACTTCAAGAATTTATACATAATTCAGAAAAAGAATGTGCAAAACCTAACAAAATATCTTGTACAGGTTCTCTCAAGTATTCTGTCACAAAAAGTAGTCAAATTCTACTACACTAATACGCTTACTTCAGGGTTAATTTTTAAATATCCAGGGGTGTATTTTCTGTATGTCCATTACCTATTGGTCTTTGTGATTTGAATTCTGAAACTGCAGAGAAATAATAAACTATTGCATAGCCTATAAAGCTGTATGTAGATTATGAAAATTTTTGCTAATCATCTTTTTGTCATTTGACATACACCAAACCTCAAATGTACTTAGCGAGAAACGTCTATTACAAGGCTTAATAAATCACACAGCCACGTGACACCTCTTTTTTATGTAGACTAATTCTGAAAGCTTTAGGCGTGAAGATGGCGTCAAACTTGTTCTACAATGACTCTGCAGCCTTTTTATAGCCTATTTACTTACCAACTCGACCATAGCATCCAGAAGGAAGTGCAATTTGAATGTCTGTTTTCACTACAGCCTTTTCCATGGGAGGTATCACACAGTCATAGGCACTACATTAAAGAAAGAAACACTAGTTTATATAAAATATTTTGAAAATTTTCTTCTCTGTAACTTAAGGTACAAAATTACCAGAATTATTCTTGCTGGGAATTTATACCATGTAATTTATACAAGAAATATTTACAGATTTGCAAAATCTAATGCAGATCCTAAAACACACAATATTCCCATTTTGATGGTGCTAGCTTAAGATTTCAGTTGTGTCATTTGAACAGCATAGTTTTAAGATCGGTAGTTTTAAATGTTTTTTAACTGGTAAGATAGACAAAAAATACAAGTTTAACTTTAACCATTAGGTGAATGGGGTTGTGCAATTTTTGTGCAAAAGCAGAAACTTTAAGGATAATACACTCTTCTGATTAAGCTTTCTACAGCAGATGAACTAGTTGTAAACAAAAATAATAATCTATTAAGTTAAATTTTAGGCAACAATGTTTTTTTCTGAGCAGGTCAGAAGTTCACAATTCACATGATTCTATTGGGAACTGCAAACTAGAGAGATTTTAAGAACTTTCTGAAGCTACCCAACTGGAGGCTTAATGAAAGGCAGTGGTGACAACAGAACGGTGAGACTGTTCTACTTGTTTAAGGCAAGCACATCTTGGCCTTGATGAAGAACGGATTTTTAAACACTGGGAAGCACTGAAAGATTTTTTTACGAAATGGACTTTTTCCAGGTGTACAGTGCACCACTGGAACAAGACAAAAGGAATACAAAGGAAAAGTGTCAAGTGTGGTGAAACAAAGCTTCAGGAAGGAAGTCAGATAGGTGAAAGAAGAAAAAGACAGGCTGATTATTCTAAATGATACTAAAAAAGGGAAGCTAGAAGAGGTTGGAGTGGAGTTCAGATATAACTAGTGATTGTATTTGATCACAGAAGCACTATGCAAACAACCACAAGCCTAGCTGCAGATATTCCTGAACAGGTTTGACAGTGAAAACTTTTGAACAATGGTTATCGTTAGTTCAAGCAAACCAAAACCTAAGCCTGTACAGCAACCCACATGGTTTCCAGCTAGAAGCATTACCAAACTGCCACAACTTCCTTTGGCAGGCAGCACCCAACAGCCAAGAGGAAAGCAGAAAAGCATAAATGCTGGCAGAGAGGGCCCACGTGCACCACCATTCTTTTGTTTCAATAGGAAGGCACCTAGCCAATGCTGGTGCCAACAGCAACTCAGGCTGATGTGTCAAGCCTGACTTTTGGCCAACGGCTGCATCGCTACCTGATGAAATCGGTCCTGCAGCATGACTGGACCACAGTCTCTGGAACTGAAGGGAGAGGGATGGAGCAGCAAGGGAGCTAACAAACAGGCCAGCTCTGGCCTCCTCTTCTGCAGGGCTGG
>NW_009204924.1:37462-37860 GCF_000690835.1 Fulmarus glacialis
AAGCCCCGAGCCAAGGGCCTCGCCGAGCGGGGCGGCAGCGCCTCTCCCTGAAAGGAAACGGACCGAGGCGTGGCGTGGGCTCCTCTCCTGGGTGGGGTACCCTCACCTGTATAGATCGTAGCCCGCAGCCCGAGCAGAGCCCCTGGAGGGAGTGGAGGCGTTCTCGGACAGCTTAGTGAAGCGGAGCCGTGCGGTGGGCTCCCCGGGCACCGCGCCCTTCTGCCTCTTGCTGGGGGATGGCTGTAAAACGGCCTCGGACGAGGGCATCGCTGAGCGGGGACGAGAAGGCGAGAGAGACCTGCTGTGAGGGAAGAGGGAAAAGCCCGCGAAAACCGGCACGGCCGGAAGGCGGAAACGGCCCCATCGCTCTCTGCGCGGTGCACCCTCGCCCCCCCGCC